>NW_006204341.1:3968175-3993099 GCF_000334495.1 Tupaia belangeri chinensis
CTACTGAGAGAAAGGTGGCAGAAAAATAGCTTCATTAAAGATGTTTTTCAATTTAACATTCTGACAGCGCTGAAATTAGATAATTTTGACAGCATATTTTATATATTTTTACAGTAAGAAAGTTATTTTATTTTTGCTTACCAGTTTGGCATAATGAAAACAATCATCCTGCTCTGGGTAGGGTATAGTAAGATGGGCTCACTCCTTTTGAGCTGCTGGGTGTCTCACCTGATTCAAGTTATCTAGAGAGTTGTTTGGCGATATATATATATATATATATATATATATAAACCCAAAAGTTGTTTATATCCTTTGACCTACACATCATAGATATTTAAACTGAGGAAAACATCAGTGATGGATACCCGTGTTAATGTACAGATATATTGATCACACTGTTATTCCAAAAAGTAGAAAAAAATGTGCCAAATGGTAGGAAAGCAATTAAGTATGCTGAGATATGCTCACACACAAAAGTATTAGCCAAGTTTTAAATTTCGTCTTTTTGGACAATATTTATTACACCATAAAATTTTAAGTATGTAAAATAAAAAAGCAATATACAGGACTATGTACAGAATAATCACATTTTTAAATACAACCATTTTAATAGTGCTATTTATGGATATGGAAATATGAGTTCTATTACTTTTTTTGTTATGCTTGCCTTTATTTTTCGAATTTTTAAGAATGTATTTGTAGTACTATATAATAGCATGGAATTATGTAAAATAAAAAAGCAATATACAGGACTATGTACAGAATAATCACATTTTTAAATACAACCATTTTAATAGTGCTATTTATGGATATGGAAATATGAGTTCTATTACTTTTTTTGTTATGCTTGCCTTTATTTTTCGAATTTTTAAGAATGTATTTGTAGTACTATATAATAGCATGGAATGTTGTAATTTTACAATATCACTTTCATTTATCTAGACTATTGGTAGAATTTGCTTTTAACCAGTCTTGCAAGCAATTTTTAAATGGCTATGATGAAAGAAGAGAAAAATCCTCTGAATATGCATGATGATATTTACTGCTTTCATCTATGTTTTAAGAAATTAAATAATGTTCAAGAAGTACTTTAGACTCTTTAGATAAAGCTTTTAAACTTAAAATATTATTTTTGGCAGCACCCAAATTTCTATAAGTTGCTATGCAGACAATAATCACTAAATTGCGTACTTTATGTCTAAGGTAACTTTTTATTTGGAAGCAGAATCCTTTTATATTTGTAATAAAAATTAGAAACTCTAAAAAAATGGATAGACTCTTTTATGCATTAATATACTTCAAAGTTTGCAATATAGAGACTGGAAATTTTAAGGAGGATAAAGAATAATTGAAATCTATTAAATAAGACTATCACATGGGTAGATAGTATTTGTAGCCTAGAAGAAACTGTATATTAAAAAAAAATCAAAAGAAGACACATGATATATCAGAAGGTGATACATATTGAATATAATAGAAACATAATGGTTTACAGGAGTGTTTAGATAAATTCATGGGAATTTGATTTTTATAATTATTGATATTTTGGGAGAGCTGGATGTATTTTAGAGCTTCTTCTCACCTCTTAAGACAGTAAAATCTGTTGTAATAATTTGCAATTCTTCCTTGATTTATGTCTATAAATCACTGTCTCATTTCTCACTATTGTGATTTAAACATTGTAGGTATAAGGATTGTGCCTCTCTCACTAATCTGTTTTCACTAAAATGTCTTCTACAGTGTTTACATTTTGGAATTTCAATTAATATACTGAATTGTGTTGAATGATCATTCTCTTCTAGAAAATAGTCATTGAGCAGAATAATTGACTGGTTAGAGCATTGGTAGGCCCCACAAAAGGTTTAATAAATGAAAGAGTGATTATGATATTTAAATGCAAAATTTCCCACTAGCAGGAAAATACAAAACTCTGTAGCACTTAATATTTAAATTTTTTTGAGAATTATTTAATTTTATTTATTATTATTATCTTTAAACTTGACCAGAGAGAGAGAGAGAAAGGGAAAGTGAGAGGGCAAGCCACCAGGTCTGGGACTCAAACCACAGTCAGCCATGTGAGAGTCCAGTGCCTTAACCACCATACCACCTCTGGTCTCTATGTAACACTTTAATACAAGAAAAATAAGATAGTAAAGAACCAAGGTGATATGGTTCTTTCTGCAATAATTAATTTACTGACATGCTCCTATTAAAACATGTAATCATTTTTGATGAATAGAATTAAAAGACTCCAGCCCTACTATTTTAAGTATACCCAAAACTACTAGAAGTCAAAGAACATATATTTTTAATGTAATGTTGTGTTAAAAAGAATGTATTAGAATATTTTTTAATACTATGTATCTGTGAGAATTACACAGAAATACCCAGATTCTTGAGTATATCGAGAACCATTTAAGCAATTGGGTTAAATGTAAGCATTCTAAGGTTATTTTATTTTTTAGATGTGGATATATCGAGGACAATTTATTAATACATGTCTAGACACACTATATTGAGCAACAGGATTCCATAAGTCCTTTAAAATTCAAACTTCAATAGTGAAGTAGGATACAGGGACCTTCAAAATATAGCTAGGATATAAACCCAAAATAGAATCACAGAATGGCTAAGTTTTAAGATAGAGACACAACAACTTAGCTGCTGGCTCAGGAAAAACAGCTTACAACAGTAACCCAATGATAAACCTAGGCAGCATAACCTAAAACAAAGTTGTTGGGTTTTGTTTGTGTGTTTGTTTTTATGTGAGAGAGGTTTTTGCTATAGGGTGTGTGCACTCACTGGAGAGACAGGGACAGACAGAGAGACAGAAAGTGAGAAATCAACCCCTGTGGAGAGGTGGGATGAGCACACAGCAATGACTTCTCCTTTGTTTTCCTCTTTGGATTCTGGGCACACATGCAGATGCACCCAGCATGAGGTTTTTTTTTTTTTTTTTGGAGAGGTTTTCGCTATAGGGCGCGTGTGCTCGCCAGACAGACAGAGAGAGACAGAGAGACAGAAAGCGAGAAATCACTCCCCAGGGGGGATGGTCACGCCGCAATCCCTTCTCCTCCATTCTCCTCTCGGGATCTTGGGCACGCACGCACACACGCCCGGCGTGAGTTTTAAGCCACCGGGTCTGGGACACGAACTGCCGTCGACTATGTGGGAGTCCAGCGACATAGCCATTATGCTAACTGCTGGTTCCCCCCAGCATGGGTTTTAAGTGACTGGGTCCAGGACTCAAATCCAGTGGGAATCCAGTGACATAATCATTACACCATCTGCTGGTCCGAAAACAGTTTTTTCCAGTCCCCACCACATTACAGGAAGAAAAGTTAATGGCTTTTATTGCCCAAAGCTTCTAGACAAAGAGAATTTTCTGGCTTTCATATTTACTCCAAAATTAGTGGGATAATGACTGGACTCATCCAGTATGCAACCTTTACCTTGGTGGGGGTAAAGGTGGGGGAAATGCATGCGCAAGCCCTACCTAGAACAAGCCAAGACAAAGCCCTTTTCCCACATCTATGATCAAATGTGTGTTGCTGCTCAAATAATCTCAGTCCCCGAAAATTAGGACCCAAGTATAGAGCATTTCTAGTAAGTTGCCTGGATGAGTTGAGGTTGGTCAAGCCAATCTTTGTCTACTTTATGGGTCTTCATGGTCCTGAGGCTAGAGACTCCAACTCTCTTGTGAGAACACATCTTGGAAAAACTAAAAGTGCTTGACCAGGGACTCTCTCTGGGGCACTAGAATGCTCTAAGATTCTGGAGTTCTCCCTGATTGCCCAATTGGATGTCGGAAGGAATTCCCCTTCTCTCTCACCCTCAAGGCCACAGAGTCTTTTCTTTCTTCTCCATACAGGTTTAATAAAAATGGGCAGCAGATCCTCTTTCTCTATGGGCTCTAAAATCTCTGCTGAACAACTCTATCCCTGTCATACTGACCAACCAATACTCAGAGCAACATAAGCCTTAGATAAAAATAATTGGGAGTCCCCCACCTTCAGCACGCATATGGTGTAAATTAGGTTGGCACTGGGAAGAGGATCACATACTATTGCCCTTGGCATACCTTCTCAGGTTTTCCTTTTCAGTTCCTCTGACAGAAATAGAAAGTTACTTTTTATGACCTTTTGGGGACACCTACTCAACTGCTCTTTTCCTTAGCCCTCACATTGCCATATTCTATATCATCTATTTACTTTTACTGGATTAGATGCATTCCAAGCATGTTCAAAGTTAATAATTCTCCCCTGATTTGCACCTCACATCATAATAAAGGTAGGATGTACAGGAATTATGAAAAATGTGATTACAGGGTTAATAGTAAATTTGGCCACCAGAAGTAGAAGACATCTGATTATAAGTCTGATGGCAAATATGATCACTATCAACAGCTCTTGAACCAAATATGAAACTTAACCTGGTGTCCTACAGACCCTGTTCCCTGTTTGGCTCTGATCCCTCTTAGAAAAATGACAATCTGGGGCTAGCAGGTGGCATAATGATTACTTTGCTGGATTTTCACATAGTTGAAGGTGACCACAATTTGAATCATGGTCCCTGAGGCTTAAAACTCATTCTGGGGGGGCCAGCGAGTGGCATGGTTAAAGGTGCTGGACTCCCACATGGCCAACTGGGGTTGAGTCCTGGACTTGGCAGCTTGCTCTCCCTCTCTCTGTCTCTCTGTCTCTCTCTAGTCAAAATTGGAAAATAATGATAATAAATAAATAATTCTTTAATGACAACAACAATACCTCACACTGGGCACATATGTGTGCGTGCTGAAAATCCCTAGAGGAGAAAGGATTGTGGTGTCACCATTCCCCTTAGGGGTGATTTCTTGCTTTCTGTCTCTCTGTCTCTCTCTGTCTCTCCAGTGAGTACATGCACCCTATACCAAAAATTTCTCTCAAAAAAAAAAAAAAGGAAAAAAATGACAATCCTTTTTGCTGAAGATTTTCAGTTCTATTTTTAGAAGTTTTTTTTACTGGTATGAGTTTCCACAGCTACAACTTTAGTTTCTTCAAAATGGGAGACACACTAAAATCTGAATGAACTTAGGAGTGTTTTTGTCTTTATGTGTTCTCTCAGATATCCTGGGATCATGGGCTGGAATCTTCTCAACCTGTGCCTGGCTACTAATTTCCTTATCTATAACTACGTTAATCAGACCACTCCCTGACCAATTAGAACACAACTCCCCCCTGACACTTTTTTTCTAGCTACTCAATTTTGAGTTAGCCTCAGATGATGCTTTCTCCCTATTTCAGCAGGTGGCACAGGGGATATTTGAGAAAGGACATAATTGGAATAGAATAGCCATATTTACTTTTAGAGCACCCTTTTTCATGGCCTTAATTGAATTCAATAGTCCCCTTCCCTTAGAACAGATGGGAAAATGGATGGGAACACTGGCCCTAAAACACTTAGCACATTGGGTGTCTACCCATGGATGATGGGAACATTCGAATGATATTACAGAAGAATTCCTATGGCCTTTTGCAGCCCCCAGGAAGCTAGCACTTTTGGGTTTTTTGATGGGCGCATCCATTCTGCTATATTTATACTCTTAAAGGGGGCCAGAGAGACAGCCAGAAGCAAACATCAGTGTGCATGTTTCTCCTTGGTTGCTTTCTTTGGTTCTTCCTTTCCTAATTTCCCTCTGGATTATTGGTGCAAATTATTAGGGTCAGCATGGCAGGTGCAGATAGGACTTGTGACTGATTTGGGCCATGGATGTTACCCACACACTCCCTCTGACTCAAACAGTGGAAAGGCCTGACTGTTCCATTCACAGTCACAGAGAATAAGGATTAAAAAGGATGATTTTTTTTCTTCCTCTTCTCACAGATAGGAAAATACCCCCTCAACCATGTGAAAGGATTTGATGCCCCTAAAGTGCATTTTTTAAACACTGGGGCTCTTTGATCCTCAGATGTTAAGGTAGACGAGCTTAAATTTTGTGTGCTAAGGATTGGTCCTGATACAAGTTAGATGATGTGGGAAACATACCTTAGAGAGGGAAGTACCAATTATAGTGCTATCCTACAGTTGAGATTATTTTACCAACAAGAAGGCAAATATGTTGCTAATCCTTATATTCAAACCTTTTGGACTCTCTGTGACAATCTGGCTCTATGCACTAAATGGCAGATAGATCCCTCCTCTCTATTGCTCTTATTGATAAAAAGACACCCTCCTCAACCTAAGCCTCTGCCTTCTCAACCTATGCCTTCACTGTCTCCACCTGCATCTCCATTTTCTTTCAACCTGTGCTTCCACTTCCCTCTCCGGACTTGGCTTTACTTGAAGCTGATCGTGATACACGGACCTCTTCCAATATGTAAGCCAAATCCAGGAAGCACCCCAATATCCTTTATCCATCACTTTACAGAAATCTTCTCACCCTTGGACCTTGGTAACTAACAGGCTCCCCATCTGTACTTCACGTAATTCTCTGTTCACTGCCATCATGATGACTCTGTAGAATGTTTTTTTTGTTGTTGTTTTTTGTTTTTTTTGGGGGGGGGAGATTTTTGCTATAGGGCGTGTGTGCTCACCAGAGAGACAGAGGGAAAGAAAGTGAGAGCCCCCCGGCCCCACCGTGGGGATGACCACAATGCAATCCCTTTTCCATTCTCCTCTTGGGGTCTTGGAAACACACACAAAAGTACCTGGAGTGAATTTTAAGTTGCAGGGTCTGGGACTTGAACCACAGTCGACTATGTGAAAGTCCAGTGATGTAATCATTATGCCATCTGCTGGCCCCAGGAAGGGTTTCTTTTTAAATATTTTATCAGCTGAGAGAGCAACATAAACCTCTCAGTATCTATGACAATGCAGGAAGGTAAATTGACTAATACTTGCTGTTTGTCTTATTCATTCTACCCAATTATATTACAACCTCTCACCTCTCCCTAGAGGCTATTTATATTAAGAACATCTGCCAGGGTGCACTTTTTCAATGATTTGGTCAATTACAAATAGGCAGTTATGTTACTTAAAGACAAAATCTATTGAGGATCTCTCTGAAGGTCCCTTCTCCCTGCTTTTGGTATAATCTGACACTTCCTCTTGGCTATTCCCAACACTGTCAAATATTTCAAACTTGTTTGAAGCTTCACTTGTGTCTTTGGCACTGATCTACTCCACCTTGAGACACATTACTTGTTTATGCCCAAATATACTTTATAGACTTCCCTCTCACAGTTTCTTTAAGCTCAGTATGGATGCCGCCATAAGAACATGGCTTACAAAAGTAGAGAGAGCCCATTTCACAACAATAAGTCCTAGGTTTGGAGGAGGTCCCACCATTCTCAAAGCTCTAAGCTTAGTGCACATGGTTGAAATGATTTATTTTGCTGTTTCTCAGTGAAAGAAACAAAAGGCAAGCAGGGGACAATTGCCTCAGTGGTAAACCTGGACAATCCTGCTGGTAGCCTCCTGGCTCCTGAATTACATGCAAGAACATAATTCACAGAAGTACCCAGTCTACATGTTGGGGTGAGGGGAATGTTTCCCTGGACTTGCAGTGGGGAACGCATTGTCAGCATTTCAAGAGAATTGGAGGAGATATATGCTAAGCCCTCTTTTTGTCTCTAGATGGAAAATCTGTCAACCACAATTACCCCCTTGCAATGCTTCCTGAAACACTGCAACACATCTGATACTCAGTTTGTAAAGAAAAAGCCCCTCATCTTCTTCCGCACCCAAACTTGGCTTCAATAAAAAATTGGCAGGTAATACTATTCAGTCGTTAGATCTCTTGGTAAATGCCTTGGAAAATTCCAAATGTACAGTGATTTTCACATTTCTCTGTTGGCTAGGAGCCTGGCAGAATGATATAAGATCTGAAGACTCAGCCCTGCTAGCTCCTCAGAGACTGCCCCACCTATTCTTCCTCTATATCTAATTCTACATGTTTATCCAGGAGCCCTAGAGGGAACTCTCTTTATAGTTAGTCCTTTAATTGAATCTGGAAAAAAAAAAAAAGAATTCAGTTCTATGTAAGTTCTCAAGCCCTTTTCTCATACTGAGCTTAAACTAAGGTTTTTGAGCAGATAATACAGTTACCCAAGACTTGCGATTACAGAGTTAAAACATGAAGCAAACTCAGCTCTGTAGGATCATGTATGCTTGCTAAGGGTATTCAAGTTTGTCTAAAATAAAAACTCTGCTTTCTAGCAGAGGCTGAGATAAGAGGTAAGTATCTAAGGGTTAACCTCTGCATCTTCTTATCAAGAGGCAAAATAAAGAAACATAAAGTACTTTTCAGAAACTATGAGATTTTTCATTGCATGTGTGTATGTATACATATTATTGTATGTTGTATGTGTATATGATAAAAGGCCTTAATGAATTCCATTCAATTTGTTTTTTAAGAGAGAGTGCTCATACAAATGAATTTAAATGTTTTTCAAGTTCACATGACTTAAATAAATAAGTCAGCTTTAAATAGGATTAAAATAAAGAGTTTAATAAGTGAAGATCTTCACAATTTCTACCATATTTTGCTCAGAGTTTCATTGGTCAGGCAATGTCATATTTGTCCTAATATGGTTGGTTTAATGAAATAACTGATATTTATGTTTTATGTGTTATATGTTACATGGTGAAATATTAATAATTGGGAAATTGATGTTTTTGCAAGTAACCAAGACATAAAGGTTAAAGAAAAGTTTTAGATGCTTGTAGATGGGGTATTTACAAGTAAACTTTTCAAATAATTTGGTTTTTTTTTTAATTTTTTTTGAGAGGTTTTCGCTATAGGGTGCGTGCGCTCGCCAGACAGACAGAGAGAGACAGAGAGACAGAAAGCGAGAAATCACCCCCCAGAGGGGATGGTCACGCCGCAATCCCTTCTCCTCCATTCTCCTCTCGGGATCTTGGGCACGCACGCACACGCGCCCGGCGTGAGTTTTAAGCCACCGGGTCCGGGACGCGAACCGCGGTCGACTACGTGGGAATCCAGCGACATAGCCATTACGCTAACTGCTGGTTCCCAATAATTTGGTATTTTAAAGTTATACTTAACTGAACTGATATGCATTCATGAAAGGTCTAAGTCATCTTTAAATAAGTTAGTAAGTGTTTTGACTGTTCCTATTGTCAGTCTTCTAGATTTTATAGGAATAAAAGGCATTGGGTTTATTAATAACATTGTTATGGTCTACATTAGGAAATCTGTTTAACAGTTTTGGTTGTTGTTTGTAAAATACATATGAGCAAGCTGCTGATATATGCTAAAAGTTGAGACTGCTAAAAATTCTAAATTTTGGTTAATATGGATAAAAAATTTTAATTCTGGTAATTATACACATAGGGTTACAAGCTTAATAGCTCCTCCAGGAGCTATAAGATTTACCAGGGCAGAGGAGAGGAGAGATAAGCATGGGTACTTAGTAAAAGCTCTTCAAAGGCACTCCAGGTGGAGATTCTCTTTGGAGGAATCCCTTCATGGCCCACTTACTCTCCAGGCTAAAGTGCTCCAGTTTCTCCTTGACATGCTTGCTTACCAAACAGCAAAAGGTCAATTTAGACTGGCCAGACATCTCCACATAAGCCAAACATTCAGACAGCACTGTAATGAGAATCCTAGAACTGCCTTTGGGTGGACCTCAGTATGGGGGACTGGGGTTAAGAAAAACCTGTATGGGGACCTGGAAGGACAAGAGTCAAGACCAAAGCTTGACTTTGACTGGTTAAGGTGGGACAGGTTAATGCCAAAGCTCCTGGCTCTCTTCTCCCTTACTGATTTCCAGTACTCTCTCTGCATTCACTTCAGTTAAACTTCCTCTCCTTAAGATTCTACCCTTGGCTACATTCTCAGCAAATAGGACAGATCTATTCCCTGACCTCAATGCAAGTTAGATGATCAGGAGGTTTAATTATAAAAATGAAAGCTTAAATTATGATTGCATTCTCCAGCTAGAGCTTTTGTATAGCTGACAAGGCAGATGCTTTATAAAAGTTGAAAACCATCCTGACAGCACTCAGTTTCTCCTTTCAGGAGATTACAACAACAATGAGATCTATTGGAGTTTAGGTTTTCTTCTCAGTATAGGGTCTCTCACAGATCAGAAAAGATCTAGAAAAAAATTCTGAGATGACTCAGAGAAATGCTATAATAAATTGGCAATTGACCTTGATTTTTGATTTAACTTTAACTTAAAGAACACCTGAGAATCACTTGTGGTAATCATGAAGGCTGGGAACTGGAAAAAGATCTGGAGAAGCCCATCTCAGGGCCTCTGCCTCAAAACAGACTGAATGTCTCCAATGTGAGAAGCCTAGCCACTGGATAATGCCCATGACTGCCATCCTGCTGTCCCCACTTGGGCTTTGTCCCCAACATGGAGGAGTTGGTTACTACAGACAGGAATGTCCCAAGCCTACGGGGCCCAAGACAATGGCTATTTTTTGACATCTGGAAATCTCACTGGATGAGCTTTAAGTAACCCTTAAGTGACAAATCTGTCTAAATCAGAGGTTAAGGTTGTTTTCAAATTGAACTCATAAAAGGAAAAATATAAGAGAAATAATAATAAACATGAAAATGTGACATAAAAAGAAAGCTACAGCTGTGAAGATAAACTATTTGTAAAGAACATTAAAGACAAGGTTTCGGTATTGAAGAAATTTTGTGTGGCAAAGTTTTCAACTTCATAGAAAATGACTAAGATAAAGGAAAAAAAGGGACATAAATTACAAGTCTAAAGCATATTGTTGAAAGTTTTAGTTATGTTAGAAGAGTCTGAAAGTTATAAAAATTGAGAAAATTAAGATTTTGTTGATAAATATTCTAAAGCTGATTGTACTGATGTGATGCAGTCAGTCACAATTCTGGATGTTATCTTTAAGTGTTGTGTGCAATAGAAATAGCTAAACGTCTTTGTCTATTACATCATTATTGTAATGAATTGCTCTTCTTGTTTAGAATCCATCAAGCTACAGATGATGGTCAGGACAAGGTCTCTCCAGTGAATCACCTTCATGACTTTTATCATGGGCCACTATGTAGACCTCTGGTAGAGGATCCTTGACTGCGGCTCACCCTCCTTGAATACCCCATTTTATCAGGAATAAGCCAGAATAATCTTTGACTCTTAGGGATTTCTCTGCAGAGAGGGGAATGAGGTTGCAGACAGGGACCCTAAAAGTATAGTTAGAGTATAGGCCCAAAATGGAATCACAAAATGGCTAGGTTTTAAGATAGAAACAGAACAGCTTAGCAGCTTGCTCAGGAGAAATGGTTTACAACAGTAACTCAATGATTAATGTAGGCAGCATGACCTAAAACAAAGGATTTTTTCCAGGCTCCACCACATTCTGGGAAGAAGATAAGATAATGGCTTTTATGGTCAAAGCTTCTAGACAAAGAGAATTTCCTGACCTTTATACTCACTCCAAAATTAAGAGAATGATCAAACCCATAGCCTCTTTAGCAACCCATTTTCTGGGACCCACTCCCTGCTTGGGAGCTCTGTTCTTTTGTCCTACTCCTTCAAAAAACAATCTATTATGATATTTCCTCTCTGTGTCCACATCTTTAATTCTTCTTGAGCATGAGATAAGAAAACATATCCTGCTATGGGTGCTAGGCCTGATCATCCTTGCACCCTTGAGTTTGTGCTGCAATAGAAATAGTGACATACACAGTTACCTCAGGAGCTCTCTGCACATGTGTTTATGATATGGTTAGAAAGCTAGGGAACTAACTCTTTATTAGAAAAGATGTAGGATAATTCAGAGGATAGGCTGTGTACCTGTGGAGGTTGGAGGGTGAAAAAATAGCCTCAGTAAAAATCATAGCCCACTGCTTATAAAATCTAATTTCAAATGAATCTCTTTGGGAAATGCCTCACCTCAAATGAGTCCATTTTGCTTTTATTCCAGTAAATCTTCTTCTCCTCAACTGCAGTGAAAGAAAACAGGTTGTCAGAAACTCTCAGAGACTTATCGCTGAAGGTTTTTAGTACAATCTGAAGAAATGCAAGGCTTCAGAAAAAAAAAAAAAAAGGAGGCTATAATCTTTCATGTCCTCTAGTCTTACTGGTTTGGACATTGTGGACCTGGGACTGTGAAGTCCATATGAGGAAGACTTGTCTGGATCTGAGGAAGAGCAGTGTAACATCATTCTGATGATGAAGATGATGATAATGATTGTATCTATATCTGTAAATGGTAATGCTTTACTATTTACAAAGCATTTTTTATAGACATTGCCTGCTATTATACTCATAATTTTCCTACAAGATACTTAAAGCAAATAAACTGAAACCCAGGTTTAGAGAACAGAGACCCAGATTATTTGCTCTAAGGTTACAAAGAAATTGAAACCTTTGTCTCCCGCATTTAAATCTAGTGCTTTTGCCACAGAGATAAGGGTGAAAACAGGGAGACTTTGAATAGAACTTCTGGTATAAGCAATTTGACCAGATTATAAAGATTAAAAAAGATAGTCTACATTTGTAAGACAATGAGCTGAATCTATTGATAGTTCTGGAGTTAGATAAATATAGTTGAATTACTATTTTGACACAGTAAAATGACCTTGGCAAAAGACTTTACTTTTCTGAACTTCAGTTTTTCCATTTCTAAAATGAAAACAACATATTCATTTTTTTTTTTGCAGTGTGATTGTGAGGATAAAATGAGACAAAATATATGAAAGTGTCTTATACATATGAAGTAGTCGATAAAAGTTTCACTTCCTCCTTTACTCAGAAAAAGGTTAAGCTATAAATGTCAGATGCAATCTGGCCATAGACTGAGCTCAGAGAATCAAAGTCTGGAAGGGTTTAGCAGATCCTGATTCTATGGTCAGAGTCCCAACTCCAGCAACCAGAAAACCACTTAGTGCATGTGTGTGCATGCCCAAAATCACCAAAGGAGGGAGTGATGGAAGGCAGGGGACTGCAGTGATTATTTCCCAAGGAGAATGCTTCCTTTTCAAGTGCATGCACCCTCTGAAAAACAGGAAAAGAGAGAGAGAAAAGAAAGAAAAAAGAAGAGAAGAGGAGAAAGGAGGAGAAGAGAGGACAGGAGGAGAGAAGAAAAGAGAGATAAGAGAGAAGAAATGAAGAGAAAGAGAAGAGAGAAGAAGAAATGCAAGGCTTCAGAAAAAAAAAAAAAAAAAAGGAGGCTATAATCTTTCATGTCCTCTAGTCTTACTGGTTTGGACATTGTGGACCTGGGACTGTGAAGTCCATATGAGGAAGACTTGTCTGGATCTGAGGAAGAGCAGTGTAACATCATTCTGATGATGAAGATGATGATAATGATTGTATCTATATCTGTAAATGGTAATGCTTTACTATTTACAAAGCATTTTTTATAGACATTGCCTGCTATTATACTCATAATTTTCCTACAAGATACTTAAAGCAAATAAACTGAAACCCAGGTTTAGAGAACAGAGACCCAGATTATTTGCTCTAAGGTTACAAAGAAATTGAAACCTTTGTCTTCCGGATTTAAATCTAGTGCTTTTTCCACAGAGATAAGGGTGAAAACAGGGAGACTTTGAATAGAACTTCTGGTATAAGCAATTTGACCAGATTATAAAGATTAAAAAAGATAGTCTACATTTGTAAGACAATGAGCTGAATCTATTGATAGTTCTGGAGTTAGATAAATATAGTTGAATTACTATTTTGACACAGTAAAATGACCTTGGCAAAAGACTTTACTTTTCTGAACTTCAGTTTTTCCATTTCTAAAATGAAAACAACATATTCATTTTTTTTTTTGCAGTTTGATTGTGAGGATAAAATGAGACAAAATATATGAAAGTGTCTTTTACATATGAAGTAGTCGATAAAAGTTTCACTTCCTCCTTTACTCAGAAAAAGGTTAAGCTATAAATGTCAGATGCAATCTGGCCATAGACTGAGCTCAGAGAATCAAAGTCTGGAAGGGTTTAGCAGATCCTGATTCTATGGTCAGAGTCCCAACTCCAGCAACCAGAAAACCACTTAGTGCATGTGTGTGCATGCCCAAAATCACCAAAGGAGGGAGTGATGGAAGGCAGGGGACTGCAGTGATTATTTCCCAAGGAGAATGCTTCCTTTTCAAGTGCATGCACCCTCTGAAAAACAGGAAAAGAGAGAGAGAAAAGAAAGAAAAAAGAAGAGAAGAGGAGAAAGGAGGAGAAGAGAGGACAGGAGGAGAGAAGAAAAGAGAGATAAGAGAGAAGAAATGAAGAGAAAGAGAAGAGAGAAAAGAGAAGAAGAGAAGAGGAAAGAAGAGGAGAAGAGAAGAAAAAGAAAGGAAGGAAGAAATGAAAAACACTAATGTGAGCTTCTGTCCTAGGGAATGAGTGCTTTGAGCTCTGTTCACTTTTGTATGCCCTACTGCATATGGGGGCAAGAATATGCTTATAAGAGAGAGAAAGCTGAAGTACTGCAAATTTGTATAGGTTCTGATCCATGAAGGAAATAAAAATGGTGCAGATGTTTCTTGGTTTTCTTACAGTTTTGACACAGTCAATGAATAGGCATCCAGTAGCAGCCAACCATGTATGGTACTGCAATCTCACAGAAAACTCTTTGGTAATCAAAAGGGATTTTCTCTGCCGGTCTATGTCTGATGTTTCTGTGCATTTGGTGATGACAGTTAAAATTAATACATTTCATTGTCACATGTAGGTCAAGCATTTCTTTCAGAGTAAGCTTCTGAAAGGCAAGGACAGTATATAGCCTAGATTCTTTATATATGATAGTGTGTATACATATAAAACACTGTTTATTGAAATATTCTTGCACATCTATTTTTGGCATGGCTGTAGACCGTAATTCCTTTATCATACTACTGGATTTGGCTATGAAGTTCTTATACAAACACTTGATATTAGTTATTAGTTCCATATTGAAGATGCTAAAGCTATCTTCTAGGAAAATACTAACTTTATTATTTTTGTTATGCTGAATGTTTAATATTGGAATTCACAGTGAAGGCACAAAGGCCAACATTATTACCACAAACTGAGAGAGAGACTGTGGAACACTGCTTTTTATTAATTAATTTATAAAAAGCAAGCTTTGGTAGCATTGAGCATAATAACATTGTCCTAAATAAAGCCTTTACCAGCTCACTTTTATTTAAGAGGCATATCCCAGGCTATATACAGATTTAACAAATTATGAAAAATTGTTTACACACATTATGTTAACACAGTGTGTGAAAATATTAATAAAGAGAATATCACAGAGAGCATCATCAAGTACATTTTGTTTTGGTGTTCACATTTTGACATCCTGCTGACTTCAAGCTGCTTTTATTTCCTACACCTCTGGCAAAAAGTAGCTCATTATGTAAGCTTCAAACATAGGATAAAAATGAGATTTATTGTTTCTTAGGAATAGAAGGGATCTGTATAGTTTGTATATTTGTGTTCCAAAGAAAGTTTGCAGTTGGAAGTGGAAAAAAAGGCAAGGCAATTGATGACTGAAATGTCAACATCAAATGGGAAGTAATTTAGGATTTATTTATATGATTTTAATATAATATAAAAGAGAAGGCTGGGATCAGCAGTTGGCGTAATGGCTATGGCGCTGGACTCCCAAGTAGTCGACCGTGGTTCGAGTCCTGGACCTGGTGGCTTAATAAAAGAGAAGGTTAAGGCTTCATAATTTTGAAAGGATTAATTTTTTTTTCTTTTGCTTATTTGAGGAATTCCAATGAGACAACCCAGTTTTCTAAGATCTTTAGTCAATAGATCTAGCAGAATATCAAGTGTTAAATTATATAACTTGGAAGAAAGCAGGAAAATATTGACTTTGGACTTTCTGTGTTTTGAACCAAGTCAAGTCAGTGAGGTACCCTAGAAAATTTAGCACATGGTTGAAGTGGTAATGAAAAATTTTTCATCCTCCAAGTCTACTCTTAGAGTTTGCATGAGTAAGAATGTACTATTGTCTACTACATATTTCAATAATGACCACAATTACCTTCTCCTTTGCTCTTATTGAGACAGGAGTTAGACCAAGTGAATAACTAGATAGGGCAGGGACTCCGAAAGGAGAGCCACTATCTGCCATGCTGAGCAGTCATCTTATGTTATTATTTATTTATTTATTTATTTATTTATTTTGCTTTTTGCTTTGCTCAGAGTCACTTTGTTTCTCTGACCTATAGACACGTAGGTCTTGTGCCTAAAGTGTTTATGACTCCTTGCTATGAGACAAAAGCCAGACAACATTTGTGATAACCCAGAACAAACAGATAATGTAGGAATTTTTGTTTTGTTTTTTTTTTTCACAGAAACTTGAAGGAATACAGATTAATTACCTTTTACCTTTTATTTTCCTACAGAAACTTGAAGGAGATAAGGTTTACATATCTTTTTTTTTTTTTTTTCCCCACAGAAACATAAAGAACATTAAACACTGGGACAATAAAATTCCAAATTAACCATCTCTTAAACTTCAAAGTTAACTGAGATAACAGCTTTTCCAAAATTTAACAGCCTACAATATATGGCCACCAGCATAAAGAAAACACATGCATGAGTCTCTCAGCTAGGATATAAACCTGAGACCCAAACCACTGGGTGACAACTCACTGTGAGACCTCTTCCACTTGGGAGCTCTGTGTTTTTCTTCCCTTATTTCTCAAAAAACCCCTCTGTGCTATCCCCTCTCTATGTCTGAGTATCTGATTATTCATGAGCATGAGACAAGAACCTGGTAAGCTTGCGACTCCGAGATTGGCACTGGATTTGGGACTGATCACTCCAACTTCCTACATCATTATTACTAGCAGTTAAAAATAAAGTAGAATTTAAGCAAAATACTGAAATCTACACACTACACATAACCTAATAGATACCACAGTACATACCAGGGGTCTTCAAAAAACTCATAGAAAATGCATATTATTGGGGGCTGGTAGCAGGTGGTGTGGTGGCTAAGATGCTGCACTCCTTCCTACATGGCTGACCATGGTTCTAGTCCTGGACTTGGCAGCTTGTTTTCTCACTTTCCCTTTCTCTCTCTCTGGTCAAATTTAAAAATAATACTAATAACAAATTAAATTACATAAATAATTCTTAAAAAAATAAAAGGTATATTTTTTGACTATGAATTTCAAATTTTATTGCACCAAATAAATTTGTACTAACTTCTTATAACATGTCTGAATATGATCTAGTTTGAGAAACTAATACAGAAAAGATATTAGTCTCAAAAAAATCTTTATCAGAGCAATATGAATTCTACTAAAATTGAGGCAAGAACAAACATCAAATTTATAGTGAACCTTGAGTGGAAGAATGGAGAAATCATTGTAACTATAAAAAGTTTATGGGAACAATGTCCCAAAGAAATCATCAGTTTACAAATGGAAAACTCATTTTAAAAAACGAGATAATATTGACTATGATGCCCACAGCAACAAACCATTCACATTAATTTGGGAGAAAGAAATTAATCTGTTGATTTCCTTGTTGAAGAGCATCAACTATTAACAACAGAAACAACAGGAAAAAACAATAGACATTTCAATTGGTTCACCTTACACAATTCTAAATGAAAAATTAAAGTTGTGCATACTTTCTGCTTGATGGGTCCAAAATTTGTCCAGATTGACTGCAGACAAGAACAGCACTTTAAATGAAAATTTTAAACTGGAATCCATATTCTGAAGCATTTCTTCAAAAGATTTTAACACAAGAAGACATATGACTTTACCAATATAATTCTCAAGTCAAAGCATAATCAAGGAATGGCTATCAAGAGGTTTTAAAAGTGGTCTTATCAAAGCAAAAGCAAACTGGTGAAGAATAAAAGTCATGGCAGCACTTATTTTGGAAAATCCAAGACATTTTACTTATTGGCTTTCTGAAGGACCAAAGAAAAACAACATCTACTTATGAGAGTGTTTTTAACAAGTTAGCCAAAACACCAGCTTTGAGAAACACTGAGAAAAGCTTTGCCAGAGTATCCTCTACCACAACAATGTTTCTTATTCTTGATTTTGTGAGTTTCTACAAGAAATAATTAGGTATCCACCTTACAGTGCTGATTTGGATTCTTTTCTTTTCTAATCTTAAATAATCTTTAAAGGGCAACCGTCTTTTCTGTTGACAATTTCAAAAAGATTGCATAAGCATGATTAAATTCCCAGAATCCTCAGTTTTTTAGCAATAAACTTAATAGCTAGCATCATAACTTACTAAAGTGTCTTGACCTTGATTATGCTTATGTTGAGAAATAAAGTTTATATTTTTATTTCCATATTTCCATTAAATTTTTAAAGTTCCCTTATTTTTTTCCTTCAAAGTATTCATCATTTGAGATAATTAAGGACTGTAAATAAAAAACAAAGAAAATGCATTGAGGTGAGGATTTCACATTGCAGCAAACATATTCGCACTGAAATTATTCTTATTTTGCTAAAGCCCAAAAGAAGAAAAAAAAAAGAGTGGAAAAAAGGAGAATGACTATGAATTCAAAGATGTAGATATATGTCTATATTTTCTTTATTGTAGACTTTTAATATGATCCAGTTTGCTTGGAAATGCAAAGTTGTTCAATAAAAAATAATGGTAGAATATTTATTTTTAGAGTATAATAAAAAATATACAATAAAATAACAAATTGTTAACATTTTTATTGTTTTAGAAAGTTCTTACAGTCTTTGCAAAGCTAAGAAGACTGCTAAAATGTGTAAACAAAAAGTTTAAAATAAAGTTAAAAATAAACATTAAAAATATGTGAATCCCAATGTTTAAATGTGGTATTGGAAGTATAATACATATGTTTGTATATTCATGTTAAGAATGGTCTTCATTTCCCAGGCTATGTTGTCTTCTTGGATTGAGCATATAGCTTCAGAAAGGATTTAGTTAGGATTATAAAGAAAAACAAAATGCACATTTCTTCTCTAGTCAGAATAGGAAATCAACCATAGTTAGGAAAACATTTAACTAAAATAACAAATGAGAAAATACTTAGTATGAAATATGAAATAGTTATAAATCATTAAATATTTCTTGATTGTTAAAGTGAATTGTTTCTCAATCCAGTGGAATTATTAAAATTAATTTATTATCTGACATATTGCATTTGAACCAGGTGATTAAAATTAATAAACAAAAAGGAATTTTTAGATTATTGTTGACTATGCTCAATTTAATTTTACAGAATTATTTTTCTTACTTATAATCAAGTTTTGTGTGAATGAATGTCCCTATACCACTGTAGAGTTTAAATGACATCCAACAGTGTTGTTTGACTATTAGAAATATTGGTACCTCTGATCCTATCTTGTCCCTTTCCTATTTATCCTTTTTTCCCTATTTATCTTTGATCTTGGGAAAGTTGCCTAACTTCTCTGAACCTATCTTCTTACATATGCACATACATACATACGCATATAAGCACACAGTTTATGGAAAGAAGTAAGTATTTAGGAAGTCATAACTATCAGCATCATCACTGACTGTTCTAGTCATGCTTATCAACTAATTGTTCTAGTCATGCTTGTCACAGTAATTGCCAATTGTTTATTAATAGCCAATTCCATTTTTAATATTCACCTCTTTTGAGAGTTGTACAGGATAAAAAAGATATTATAATTCTTGTCCTTTAGCTGGCAATGTGTAATTTAGTATGTTTCTATACAGATAGATAAAGGCACATAGTATATATACATATAGACATAGACACACACACACACACACACACACACACACACACACGTAGAGAGAGAGACAGAAAGAGAGAAAATGAGAGAAATCTTTTTCCTATAAAATGGAAAATTCCCCAAAACAGTCTATAAAATTATATTAACATGTAAGATATTCACTTTATATATAAAGGTAAAGAAATAATTGTTCAGATATTTTAAGCTACTTGCCTTCTTTTGACATGTCAAATTCTTTAAACATTCTCATACAAAGAAAAATTTAAAAATTAGCCTTTATAAAAATTTTCAAGAAAGAAAGGTGGAAAAATACTGAATAAAATTAATATGATGAGTCCATCTTAACCTACTCTTTACAGTTAGAATAATCTGGAGAGTCTTGAAAAAAATTACTAAAGCCAGAACTCCACCCCCAGAGATTCTCATTTAAGTGGTCTGGAGTAGGTCCCTTGCATGAGTATTAATTGTTTTTAAAAGCTCCCCAAGTGATTCTAATGTGCAGCCAAGGCTAAAAAGCACTGCCACAGAACATTCACTAATAGATAAATTTCAAGCTGGAGTGCTTTTTCTAGTGATGTTCCAAAGGACTCTGTCCTTGAGTCTGTCTCACTCACCATTTTAAAAAGTCTATTTGGATGAAAATTTAAAGGTCAAGCCTTTTAAATATAGGGTTACCATTCCATTTGGAAGGATAAAGTGAAAGAATCAAAGTTGTGGAAAATCTTAAGACTATAGTGAAGAGCCCTAGATCATAAGGTGAAATTGAATGATAGTATATGTAAAGTCCTTCATTTAATTTACAAAAGCAACTATAGAAGTAAGGTTCATGGTAGACCATATCAATAGTCATTCCAGTAGAAAGGTCATTTCATTTAATCAGCCTGCTCAAATGGGAGTCCACTTTTGGCATGAGGGCTGCATTAATAGACTATTCAATGTTTGGAACAAAAGCAGTAAGAATATCCTTATGCCTCCTGCTCATCAGAATAGGTATATATAGAAGGAGGAAGAATTGAAGAAATGGTAGGGATGCTTTGCTTGGCAAAGAAGATTGGAAGGGATGTGAAAAATGGCATTCAAATATTGAAAAGACTCTTAGGCAAGAGAAATATTAGATTTATATAAGGTACATAAAGCAAAGTTAAATTAAGTGGATAATAATTTCAGAAAGGTAGGTTTGGGGCTTGGTGTACAATGGAAGGGGAGGAGGTTTTTCAAAGGTTTGTGGAAAGTGCAAATTTTGAAAAACACTATTCATAGATTACATTTTTTTTCTCTTGCACCAAAATAAATGTGCACTTTGGGCAAGCAGGTGATGTGGTGGTTAAGGTGCTAGATCTCACATGGCCAACTCTGCTGTTCAAGTTCTGGACCTAGCAGCTTGAAAGTCATGCCAGGCATGTGTGGGTACAAGCCCCAAATCCCAAGTGGAGAGTGGAAAAGGGATTGTGTTGTTGCCATGTCCCTTGGGAGGTGATTTCTCACTTTCTTTCTGTCTTTCTCTGGTGAGTCCACTCGCCCGATGGAAAAAAAAATAAAAAAGTCTTAAAAAGATTAAAAATCATAAAGTTGTATCTTAATTTTGTTTTTCAAAAATTTTTGAAGTCCCCTCATACATGAAAACTTTACAGCAATTAAAGCTCTGTAATAGTGGACAAAGCTACTTTGAACAGGAGTAGACATACTTAGATCATGAAAAAAACAAAAAAATTCTTCTCATACATACAAGTATAGTCACAATAAATGCTTGCAATAGGTGTTAAGTGAAGAGGAGTGTATGAAACTTAATTGTTTAGGTGGGACAAGGTCAGTTAGTCATATAGCAACATGCTTCCAATGATATTATATTATTTTTGGTAAGTTTCAATTATGTGAATTCTAAGGGGATTACTTTGGCTATAAGCTGTAACAATAGCATATTTATTTCCAACAATTATCAACTATTTCAGATATTTCTTTAGTAAATACAATTTCAAATACAAAATCACTTACTGGATGGTGCAAATGTACCGCTTGTCTCTTAATGGATAGTAATAGGATGAAAACAATTAAAAATACATTCAGAGTAGGTATGAGAACACAAATGATAAAATCTAAGATTGTTTAGATTAATTTATGAGTAGAGTTTAATGGATATAAAAATAATTTTCCTTCAAAATTATTTTAAAAATCACCCTGTATATTATGACTGGTCCTATGAACTCATTAATTTTGCTACTCAGATTTATTTAGAAGTGCTTTTTTATTATCTACAAGGCATAAACTAAGGTTTAGTCTATATACTTAAAATTTATTATCAAACTGTATTGAATTAGTTGGAGTCAGCCAGATTTAGCATGTATCAATAAAGTTCTGCAAAGAAAACAAGTGAATCAAGATACCAGTGCTACAAGAAGATTTGGGAGGGATGTTGAATCAAGTTTTAAGAATAGCAGCTCAGCTGGGAAATAAACTGAACAGAGCTGAGCTGAGAAGAGAAGTGGGTTCAGGAGTCACAACCCAGGATTAGTTGTTGGGCATGAAGAAGTACTAAGTAACAGGGCCATCTCCCTGGCAGAACAGCAGCTCATTTCTCAAGAGAAGCCAGATTCCCATATGGCCACAGTAGTTCAAATCCTTAGCCTTATCACAATTGCCTACAATCTGATGCACTGGAGGAAGGAAATTGGTGTGACCAGACCCTGTGGAGGCTGCTCATATCACTCTTTCTCTCTTCCATTCTCTCTCTTATGTGCATATGTATGCTTTCTGTCATGAATAAAAAGGAAAAACAACAACAACAACAAAAAACAAAGTAATAGATGAGGACCAAACAGGTACACAAAGACAATAATTGAGCAGAACAACCTAGAGATTATCACCTGTGAATCAAACGCATTTAGATTTGATTTTGAGCTGGGATTCCCACTGAGCCCTGAGAATCTTAGAGGAGTGATTTGGTGTGAAAGGGGAAGAAGTCTTTCCATTTGTTTACAAAAACTTTCCGGGGTAAATATTTTGACCTCAATTCAAGCTAAATATTGGCTTCCACGGAATCATTGTGGTTATTATGATAATATCTCCAAATACTGAGTAAAGATATTGAGTATATCATAATCGGCATGGTGGCACATGCCCTATAGCAAAAACCTATGGAGTGTATCATAATCATCTCAGTCTTTATTCTGCATACTAAGTAGGTCAACAGCTACTATATTGTTTCTTGCCACAACATCCACTTGTGTTTCTTTTTCTTTGTACCTATTTTTCTATTCCATTCCAAGCTCTTTCATAATCCTATTGTCCTCCCGAAGCACTTACTCTCATGTGCTTAATACAAAAGGCTTTAAAAAATTTTATGGAAAATATGTATCATGACAAAGCTAAGCAAAGATTTCAAAAGTTCTTTGCACCAAAATAGACTGGTACTTTACACTTTTTCCACAAACTTTGAAACCCTCCTCGTATATACCCATAAGTATTTATATATTCTTGAAATACACACATACACACACACACACACACACACACACACACACACACAGAGAGAGAGAGAGAGTGTTGTATGTGTGCTCACTGGAATTTTCTATAGCTCAAGATATTACTGGAAAGTTGAGAAAGTCATGATACATTTTTGCATAGTAAAACAGAAAATTCTGTAATGACTTTCCTGACAACCTAATAAATGGATATAAATATGATGTGATATTCACTGGATTTACTTGCTCATTGTAAGTGATCTAAGTTTCTTGAAGTTTTAGAAATTTATTTTGTCTTTGCTATGTTTAATTTATATATATTAAAGCACTAGATGTAATTTTTAATCTCTGCTCTTTGATGCTCTAAATATACTTTCAATCTGAGATTTTACATCTTTGTGTCTTTTTGTTTTATTCTTGGAAATTTATTTACTTATCTCCTTTTATGACCACTATCATGTGAATAAATACATTTTTATCCCTCATATCTTTGAAAAATGCACACACACACACACAGACATATATTAACTTTTTATTGTAACTTCTGATATACATATAATTATTACATCTTTGTAGTGTACAGTATAGATATTTTTTTTGAGAGAGATTTTTGATATAGGGCAAATGCAGTCTCCAGAAAGACAGAGATACAGAAAGTGAGAAATCACCTCCTGAGGGGCTGGCCATGCCACAATACCTCCTCCTTCATTCTCCTCCTGGGATCTTTGGCACACACACACACACACACACAGACACCAGCATAAGTTTCAAACCACCAGGTCTGGAACTTCAACCTCAGTCTTTGTACTTTGTGGGGACATGCTCTGAGCAAACACTACCTGTCCTTTTGGGCTTTGGCAGAACCTTGTAACTTGTCCTTTCCTTGACCCTTGCTGCAGACAGCACCAAGGGTGGAAATTGCTAGGGGCGTGCCAACAGACACATCTGATGGAAGTCAAGAGACATCTTGACTCCAATTAGCCAAGTCCAATCCCAACTCTGCATCTGAAAGGTTCTTTAGCCTTCTCTGGGTGTGGTCGTGCACTCTTTATGGAGAAGTTCTTTAGCCTTCTTCCCCACACCTACAGCTAGACTACTCTCCATTAGAAATGAAGATAATGAGATTTTCTCTTGATGGGATTATCACCAAGGGATATACCTGGCCCAGTATGAATAAGCCCTCATAGGTTTGCTAATTGCTTCTTATTGTCTGTAACCTGGCAATGAATCTATGAAGTGTTGTGAAACATACATGTGTAGTGTCTCCTTGTACTATAAATAAAGATGCCCAGTTTGTCTAGGTGGCTCAAGTATGGTGCAAGTTGCTTGGGCTACCTAGGCTCAGGCTACCTGTGTCCACTTGTCTGTCTCTTTGTCTCATTCTTTACAATCCCCCAGTCCTCTCAAGATGAAGGGCTTCCTCTTTCTCTTCCTCTTTCTCTTTCTCACCAGCAGCCTCCTAATCATGATTCTGCTAGAGCCAAGTCCTGGGGCGGATGCCGACAGTACCTATTTTTCCACAGCCATGTGGGAGTACAGTGGCTCAACTGTTACGCCATTTGCTGGCCCCCAGTATGGCTTTTTAAAGTATGTATATGTTTTATAATAAACAAATTGCGGATATGAACATATTTCCATCTTCAATATGTTACATTATCTTGTGTACATTTAAAATTTGCTCTCTGGTTATTTTGGAAGTATGTATTGAATGTCAATCATGTTTGTTATTGTGAAATACAGTTCTAAAGGCAATATGATTAAAAATCACATGTCAATGGAAAAAAAAAACCAACTGTAAAATTAATAA
>NW_006204342.1:0-352 GCF_000334495.1 Tupaia belangeri chinensis
CCATGAGTCATGGCTGTGTTGCTCTTAAATGCGCTTTCTTCTCCATGGTATAAATTCTTCTTCTTATTATTATTTTTATATTTGGCCAAAGGAATGTTCACTTGACAGAGAGAGAGGGAGACAGAGAAAGTGGAAGCACTTCATAATAGGGTGTGGTTCTGCTGCACCTTTCTCCTCCATTTCTCCCTCCTCTTAGGATTTTAGACACATGCACATGCTCCTTGCATGTTTTTTTAAGCTGCTGGAGCTAGGATTCAAACTGAAGTTGGCCATGTGGGATCAAGCTCTCTCAACCATTGGATAATAGATATGTCTCCACATTATAAATTCTTTATTATTATTATTTTAAATT
>NW_006204342.1:1159-3645 GCF_000334495.1 Tupaia belangeri chinensis
ACTGTGGGCAGTCAGTATATATTAAGTGGAGACATACAATGTCTCTCATAGCCTGGCTTGCTTCATTCAGCATTAAATCTTCTAGATTTCTCCACTTTCTATCAAATACCAGGGTCTTTTTTTTCTATAGCTGAGTAGTATTCAATAGTGTATATGTGTCACACTTTAATCCATTCATCTTTTCATTGACATTTGGGTTGGTTCTCTGTCTTAGCAATGGTAAATAATGCCACAAGAAACATAGATGTGCAAGCACTTTTCCAACTGAGTTATTTCCTATCTTTTGGGTAGATACCCAGAAGTAAAATTGCTTGATCATATGATAGTTGTATTTGTAAGTCTTTGAGGAAACTCCACATTGCTCTTCACAGTGGCGGGACCAATTTACATTCCCACAACAGTGTAGGAGAGTTCTCTTTCCACCACAATTTCACCACCACTTATCATTTTTCATTTTCTTTCAAAATATTAGCCATTCTGACTGAGGTTAGGTAATATCTCACTGTGGGATGCTGAGCATTTTTTATATGCCTTTTGACTGTTTGTATGTCTTCATAAGAGAATTGTTTGTTCAAATAATTTTCCCATCACTGTTTGACTGTATGTCTTCATAAGAGAATTGTTTGTTCAAATAATTTTCCCATCTTTTAACTGTGTTGATTATTTTGGGGGGAGGTAAATCACATGAGTTTCCTTTTTATTCTGGTTTTCAGTCCTTTATCTGAGGCATACTTTGCAAATATATTCTCCCATTTTTAAGGTTGTTTCCTTATTCTAATTACCGGTTTTTGGTATGCAGAAGGTTGTTAGCTTGATGTTGTCCCAGTTGTATTTTTTAGGATTATTTTCCCTTTTCTTTTGGGGTCTTAAGACTTTGCCTACTCTTATTTCTTCAGGAGTTTCCAAAGTGTTTTCCACCAGTCATTTTATATTTTGAGGTTTTGTTTTTAGATCTTTGATCCATTTAGAGTTGATTATTATTAATTGTGAGAGATAGGTATCAAGTTTCATTTTTTACAAGAGGATATCCAATTTTTCCAGCACCATTTGTTGAAGAGATTTTCTGTTACCCACTGGATTGTCTTGGGCAAATCAGTTGGCTGTATGTTTGTTATTTATGCGTTCTCTATTCTGTTGCATTGCTCTCCATGCCTATTTTTTTTTGCCAGTGCCATACTGTTTTGATTACTTCAGCTTTGTAAAGTATTTTGAGGTCAGGAAGTGAGATGTTTCCTACTTTAGTCTTTTTTGCACCATTTTGCTTTGGCAATATGAGGTGTTTTGTGATTCCAGACACATTTTATATTTCTTTTTATTTATATGAAGAATATCTCTTAATAACTTGATATGAATTGTATTGAATTTGTAGAATAATTTGGGTAGAATTGACATTTTGTTTATGTTAATTCTTCCAATCCAGGAACTTAGGATATCTTTCTAGTTTTTTGTATCATTTTCAATTTCTTGTTTGAGTTTTTCATAGTTTTTCTTGGTAAGGTTCATTTCTAGATATCTTATTGTATTGTGGCTATTATAAAGGGGATTTCTTTCTTCATTCTGTCTCAGTTTGTACGTTTATAGATTTTTATATGTTGATATTTTATCCTGCCACTTTACTGTATTCATTTATCACTTCTAGTAGGTTATTTTGTCTGTGTACAGTGGAGTGGTGGATTCTTTTTTTATGTATAGAATTATGTTATCTGCAAATAGAGATAATTTCCTTGTTAAATGTTTATTTTATTCTCTGGTCCGATTGACTTCATCAGTACTTCCAGGCCTATGATTAACAGGCATGGAGAAAGTGAGCAGCCTTATTCCAGTTTTTAGCTCCAGTTTTTAGTTTTAGCTTTTATGGAAAAGCCACATTCAAAATGGTGTTAGCTATGGTTTGTTCATTCATGGCCTTTATGGTGTTCAGGAATGTCCCTTCTATGTTGATTTTGCTGAGGGTATTAATCATGAAGGGATATTGTATTTTATCAAATGATTTCTCAGCATATATTGGTATGATTATTTAACTATTTTTCCATTAATATAATCTATTACATTTTTGTGTGTATGTATGTTGAATGACTTGCATTTCTGTGATAAAGCCTACCTGATCATGGTGTATAATCTGTTTAATATAGGGAACTTGAAGATGACTTGGTGGTTAAGGGTCCTGGACTCCCAAATGGCTGACCACCATTTGAGTCCCAGACCTGGCAGCTTGCTTTCTCACCTTCGATCTCTCTCTGTTGCTCTGTACACTCTGTGGTCAAATTAAAACAAATAAATAAATTAAATTAAATAATAAAAATAAAAATAACGATCTTTCTAACTTGTCATTGGATATAATTTGAGAATTTTTAAAAATGAGAATTTATTTTTATCTTATTTGTTATTATTATTAATTTGATCAGAGAGAGACAGAGAGAGAAAGAAAAGAAATTTAGAAAGCTAAATTGTGATAAGCCATGTGGAAGTTTAGCACCATAACCACT
>NW_006204343.1:0-1096 GCF_000334495.1 Tupaia belangeri chinensis
GGACAGCATCCCAAGAGGGTCCCACTGCTGGAATCTGCCTCTGCCCCAGTCAGCCCCAGGGACACGGGACATGAGACCCAGTGTACTCGGGGAGGCCTCCCTGGATGGCTGCCACGTGGGCCGGCCTCACAGTGCTGTGTTTGCCACTGCGCCGCTGTCCCCCTCAGGAACAAGTGACTTTCTCCTTCAGTATATGAATTCGGTGAGCTGGGGTGCTTGGTTTTACAAATGTTAAACCAACTTTGATTTTCCATGATGTGATAAAGTGTGGAAAGATGTACATTCCATTTTATGTAGTTTGGGATTTTACTTTCTAACTTTTTATATAGGTTTTGAGCCTATGCACATTAGGGGGATTTTCCACTTCTTTTGCATGTGATGTCTTTGTCTGGCTTTGGAATCAGCGTAATACTGGCCCTACACAATGAGGTGGGACTTGTTCCAGTTTTTGTTTCTAAAATAGTTTATCTAATATTGATTTTTAAATTATATGTTTGACTTAATTCACTGATGATGCCTTCTACACCTAAATTCTCCTCTATAGGAAAGTTTCTAATTACAAAAAGATATGTTTTTCTACAAGTGATATAAGGTTGATTGTATTTTTTATTTCTTCTTTGATCAATGTTGGTACTGTGTGTCTTGCAAAAAAAAATGTTCATTTTCCTGAGGTTTTCAAATTTATTCTTATGAAGTTAGTCATAACAGTACCTTATTACCATTCTAATGTCTAAAGGATGGGACTGATAGTCTATTTTTTATTTTTAACATTTGTCACCTGCTTTTTTTTTCTTCTTAATCTATCTAGGTAGAGATTATAAAATTTTATTTTTCATCAAAAATAAAGCCTAATTTTGGGGCCAGTCAGTGTCGTGATTAAGGCAGTGGGTCCCACATGACTGACTGTGCAATTTGAGTCCCGGACCTAGATTCTTGAAAAACATGCTGGGCCCGTGTGCGTGCATACCCAACATTCCAAAAGGAGGGATGGAGGAGAGGGGATTGTGGCGTGGCCATCCTCCATGGGGGAGCAGGGGATGTTTTCTCACCTTCTGTTTCTCTCTCTCTTTCTCTGCATGCACCCTCTGGCCAAAAA
>NW_006204344.1:0-1085 GCF_000334495.1 Tupaia belangeri chinensis
TAATTTCTCATCCATATCATGAATTGTTTTTCTTATCTCCTGCAATTTTTTTGTATGTATTCTTTTCCATCTCATTAAGTTTTGATATTCTGAAATTTGTTTCCATCATTTCTGGAATTTCCTGTACCTTATGTGTTTTGTTTTTAAATTTCTTTTATACATTCATTTACTATACACCACTTGGCTTGTAAAGTGAATTCTCCCAACATGAAAACATTTCACACCATTCCAGTTGAGGACACTATACACATTATCATTCATAGACAACAATCCATTTCTGTGTCCCATAAATGTCTTACCTATTTTTCTCCTTAATATCTTTCCTCACACTCTCCCATCTTCTTCCACCCTCTTTCCACAGTGAATCCAGTATCCGTAACCATTTTCCAAGCTTCTATATACTCTAATCTTTCTGTTTTCACCATAGAGTGCAGACATACAATGTCTCTCTTTCATAGCCTGTTTTCCCTCAGATATCAGGAATTCATTTTTTTTAATGGCCAGATAGTATTGCATTGAATATGCCACATTTTCTTTACCCATTCATTAGTCATTGGGCACATACATTAATTCCATATCTTGGTTATTGTGAATAATGCTACAATAAACATGGAAGTGCAAACATCTCTTTGACACAATCATTTTCTATCCTTTGCGTATATATCTGATAGCAGAATTACTGGGTCATATGGCTGTTTTATTTTTAGATTTTTGAGAAACCTCCATAATGTCTTTCCCTGTGACTGAATTTGTTTCCATCCCCACCAATAGTGCAGAAGGGTTCACCTTTCTCCATAGTCTTTTTAGCACTTGTTACTCTTTGTTTTTTGATCATGACCATACTGAGTGGGGTGCGGCCATACCACTTTGTGGTTTGATTTGCATTTCCTCTAGGGTTACTGGTGTTGAGAATTTTTAATAGGCTTTTTGGCTATTCCTCTGTCTTTTTTGGAGCACTGTCAGTTCAGATCAATTACTCATTTTTTCTAAATCAGAAATTACAATAATAATACAAAAAGAGAAATGAGCTGCCAAATCTTGAAAAGACATGGATGGAACTTAAATAAATATTGCTCAGTAAAAAA
>NW_006204345.1:0-327 GCF_000334495.1 Tupaia belangeri chinensis
GAAAGAGGGGTGTCTGACTTGGGGGTCCCAGAGCTGAAGCTAATGTGGGCAGTTCTCACTCAAAGTTCATGGCCCAGGGGTTGAAAGATGGGAGTGTGATGTGGTAGGACGGAGGGCATTTTTGGCTGAAAGAGGGGTGTCTGACTTGGAGGTCCTGGGGCTGAAGCTAAGGTGGACAGTCCTCCCTCGAAGTTCCTCAATACTTTTTTTTTTTACTTGTAATACTTTTGATAGAGTTTATTTCCTTATCACAGACTTCATCTCTAATAGTTCCATCTGATTCTTTTTTTTTATTTTTTTGAGAGGTTTTTGCTATAGGGCATATAT
>NW_006204345.1:440-6644 GCF_000334495.1 Tupaia belangeri chinensis
ACACACACACCTGGCATGAGTTTAAGCCACCGGGTCCAGGACTCTGCGTTCGACTACATGGTTGTCCAGCAACATAGCCATTACGCAACTGCTGGTCCCCTGATTCTTTCTTAGAATGTCCATTTCTTCTTTTGTATCATAGAAGGACTTTCTAATATCCTATAGCTTGTTGTCTCTTTTCTGTTCCAACTCATAGAGTTTTGTCACCATTTATGTTCTAAATTCTTTCTCTGACATTTTGGTAACAGCTTCTGTTTTTTTCAAGAGATAGAGGGAAGTTGCTTTGTTCTTTTGATGGAGACATATTTTCTGGTTTATTCAGACCTAAAGCTCTTCTTTTACTTCTAGCCATTGGGAGATATATTCGCTTTTGGATAACTTTTTGGAGAATGTTTCGTTGACTGGAAACAAGTGTGCTTACCTTTTGCTGTGGACTGATGTGTGCTGAAGTCTCTTTGCAATGTGGTCTCCACAGGAGAAGTCTTCTATTCAGGAGTATGAAGAGCAGTCTCTCCTTTATCATAGGTGATTAAGTAAATGGGAGAATCCCAGGGAGTCTCACAATACCAGGGTATTTGAAAACTGTGATTCTAGACCTGTCTTGCCCCTCTTGGTGTGTGGAGGATAAGCACAGATGACAATATAAGATAAAAGAAAAAAGAAAAAGAGTGTGAAAGAAAGGGGCTGGAGATGGATGTGGGCTCTGCTGGAGAGCTGGGGGCAATTCTGTGGGGTAAGGAGAAGTAGGAAATGAACAAAAGATAAAAGAAGAGAAGGGGGAAAAAAGCCTACCTTGCTAACAGAGAGAGAGTCTCTGGGGTTGGGGGAGCTGAAGCTGGGGCTAGAGGCCAGTCACTGGAGCTGCCTCAGTGTATATTAGGCAAGGGGGCTGGAATTAAAAGTAGCTGTGCTGGAGAGCTGAGGGCAGTCCTTGCTAACAGAGAGAGGATCTCTGGAGTTCAGAGAGATAGAGATGGGGCTGGGGGCCAGTGAGTTAAGCGAGATAGAGATGGGGCTGGGGGCCAGTGGCCCTGCCTCAGTGTCCCTTAGGCCGGGGGGCTGGAGATGGAAGTGGGCTCTGATGGAGAGCTGGGGAACGTCCTTGCTAACAGAGAGAGGGTCTCTGAGGTTGGGGGAGCTGGAGCTGGGGTTGGGGGCCAGACACTGGCCTTACCTCAGTCTAAATTTTCTTGAACGTAAAGTAGTCTCTAGGTATCTCCTTTATTGTGATAATTTGTTCCTTTTCCCACTTCAATCTGGAAAGCCACAAACCCAGACCATGCCCATCCTGAAATGGATTTTATACTTTAGCTCTGAAATATTTTTTTTCCTGATGAAAAATGAAGATTTTCTGCTGAGACTTCCACTCCAGACTCATTTCTTGTGGGTAAAGTTACCTCTGACTCTTTCTCTCCATTTCCCTCTCTGTTTCACTGTGTCTCCCTGTGATTTTCAATTAAAAAAAAATGTTTAAGTTAAAGTACCCTATGGGCTCTCAAGCCTCTCCTTTATTGAGTTAATTTATGTCTTTCCCATTTCATTTAGGAAAGTCACAAACCCAGGAAAGGCATATCCTGAGCTAGATTCTGTACTTCAGCTGTCAAATATTGGTTTTCTTGACTAAAAATGAGGATTTTCTATGGAGACTTTCCTCTCTGGACTTATTTCTAGTGGGTAGGAATACCTCTGACTCCTTTCCATTTCTCTCTATTTCTCACTGTCTCACTGTGTCTCCCTGTGATTTTTAATTTTTTTTTAATTTTTTTAAGGTATAGTATTCTCTCAGCTCTGAAGTCTCTCTTTATTCTGCTAATTGATGCCTTTCCCCACATTATTTATGAAAGGTGCAAACCCAGGCCAGGCCCATCCTGAGATGGATACCTACTTCAGCTGTTGTGAACATCACATGGTTTTTATTTTTTGCTTTTAAAAATTATAATCTTACAGGTTTTTATCATCTGTTTTCTTCTTTTTTATTTAATTTTTTATTCTTCTTTCCTCTTCTTTAATTCTTGTCCTTTTTTATCTTTATTAATTGGTAGATCAGCTTCTATGCACTAAGTGTCTAGACAGGTCCATGTGAACATTTTCCAAACACCTTAATACATTAGGGTCAGAATATTCTTCTTTTCTCACTGAATCTGTTGCACAAAGTGTGAAAATGGAACAGAAGAGAGATTGCAGATCACCTCCTTCTGCTCGCCTCTGACTGCTCAAATTGAACTTCAACAATTAGGAAGAAACACACCATCCATCTGATGACTAGAAATCACCACAGGGTCACAAGAAATATGGGAAACCAAGAAAATTCTCTCCTTCAAGAGAAAACAATAACTCCTCTTCATTCTCAGACAGTACAATGAAACTCGTGGAAATATCTGATAAAGAATTTAGAATATTCATAATGACAAAGCTAACAGAGACGGAAGAGAAGAGAGATGACGAACTGCACAAGAGGCAGGAGAAAGGAGCTTATGAGTTCCAGAAGGTGAGTTAATTCTAGCAAGATCTAAAAGATGAAATATACGTTATACAAAAGAATTAAATGTACCTGTTAGAGATGAAGGCTATGAAACAGGAAGTGAAACTCTCCCTTGAAAGTTTTAAAAGCAGACTAGATTATACAGAAAATAGAATCTGAGATGCAGAAGATAAAATCACTGGCCTAGAAAAACTCACCATGAGGACTGAGAGAACTGCCCCAAAATTAGAATAATATACAAGAAATACTAGATACCATCCAATGTCCAAACATCTGGATAACTGGTATCCCAGAAAGCAAAGAGACTCATAAGGGTACTGATAATCTATTCCATGAAATCCTACAAGGAAAATTTCCAAACCTAGAGAGGAACTCAGAGATCCAACCCCAAGAAATACGAAGGACCCCGAAAGAATCAACCCAAGAATATCTTCTCCAAGACACATTATAGCCAGACTGACCAAAACCACAGACAAAGACAAGATACTTAGATTGGCAAGAGAGAAACGGCAAGTTGCCTACAAAGGATATCCCACCAGACTAACAGCAGACTCCCTCATTAGAAACAATGCCACTGAGGAAAGAATGGGAAAATATATTGGGACAAGCAGTTAGCGTAATGGCTATGTCGCTGGACTCCCATGTAGTCGACCAGGATTCAAGTCCCAGACCTGGTGGCTTAAACTCACACCAGGCGCGTGTGCATGTGTGCCCAAGATCCCAAGAGGAGAATGGAGGAGAAGGGATTGCGGCATGGCCATCACCCCCAGGGGGTAATTTCTTGCTTTCTGTCTCTCTGTCTCTCTCTGTCTTTCTGGCGAGTGCATGCGCCCTATAGGAAAAAACCTCTTCCAAAAAATAAAAAGGGAAAATATATTCAAAGTGTTACGGGAGAAGCAATTTCAACCAAGAATACTGTAGCCAGCAAGATTATCCTTCGTATGGGAAGAAAAGACAAGAATATTCCCAGATAAAAAAACTGAAAGAACTTACCAACACCAGACCAGATCTCCAAGAAGTTCTCAAGGGAGTGCTATACCAAGAAAATTAAATACAGACTCATAGAAATAAGAGTTCAAAAACTAAGAAAATGGCCAACTTAATCATAGGGATAAGTCTGGAATTTAATATTATATCCCAGAATTTAATCGGAAAGATTGAACCACAACAGAAGATAGATTAAGTACACAAGACTGAACTGGTGAAATAGAGTTTTATGACTTTTGACTAAAACATAGCTGATTTTTTTTCTTTTGGCTTTGTCTTCTGGTTTTAAGGATTTTTGTCCTGTCTTGAGCTGTCAGTAGGTTTATGTACCCACTATTTGAACAGAATCCTAACCTGTTTCCTGGCTTTAAGTTTTAAACAAAATACCTTAGGATTGCCTTGATTTACCAAAGCTAAAACTGTTTTCTTGAAATTAAAATATATATTTAAAAAATACCTATTCAATGACCATAGTAAGGAATATAGCATCAGCTAGGTGTTACTTTATAGTATATTCATTCTACTCAGTGTTTCATGCCTAAATTCAGACATGTATTAACAGATATGTACATACCAGCTGAACTTGCTACTTAACAGAAGATTATTTCAGGAATTTTGTGAGTCAATAAAATGTGAGGGAAACAAAGAATGGAAAACAACTCTAGACACCTGAGATAGTGTGGGAGGAGGGTGGGAAATGGCAAAGGGTAAGAAATAGGGGTAAAATACATATATATACATACCTATATATATATGTGAAACTAGAAATAGAAAATTATTGATGATAACATGTATGATGAAGCCACTGTGCAGTATATTCTGGGTGGGAAATCACATTTTGTATGCTGTGACGATGCTCAGGGAATTAATGTAATTTAATTAATTAATTTAAAAAATGTTTCAGAAGAAAATTACAATGCACTTGTAACTAGAAAAATATAAAGTGGAATTATTTTTCATTCTTTTTAAAAAGAACAAATATGTATGAATCCTCTTATTTGTTGCACCTAGGTTAATAAAATTCCTAGAGGAAAAAAGTTGACTAGTGGTTACCAGGGCTTGAGAGGAGGAGGGAGAGAGGAGTTGTTTAAGGGGTAGAGTTTCCCTTTGAGAAGATGAAAAGTTTCTGAAGATAATGGGTGGTGACAGCTGCACAGGACTTAAGGTCACAGTACTATGCTTGTACACAGTGGTGGGGCCCAGCCCGTCAGTCGTGTACTGAACTGCAGTGCTGGAGCCACATGGCTGGTTAACCCAGACACTTGGGAGATGCACGTATGTGCCCACGATCCTGATGAGGTGGAGGGCTGGAGAAGGGAGTCAAGGCTTGACCAGGTGCTTTTCTCTCTCTCCTCTCTTTCTTTCACATTTGTGTGGCATGCATTCTCTATAATGAATAAAATAAGATTTTAAAAGTGATTAAGTAAACACTCATAACTTTTTTTTTCTTAAGTCTTCAATTTGTTGATGAAATCATGTTATATTTTTAGTAAAATGTTCCACCTTCTGAGTTTAGCTTTCTCATGATACTGTTTCTCTGTCTCTTGTATTTTCTATAAACACCCCCCCCCAATATTCTCCTGTTACACACCCGTGACTGCATCAGGCCAGCCCCTGCGACTTTCACTCTATCCAGACCTTGGGTTGCTCCCAGCTTTGGGCACTGGTAAATAATATCGGTGTATAATACCCGTCCAGTCTCTGCTCTCTTCTGTCGGTGTACACCCAGATGAATTCCTGGATCATACAGCAATTCTTTTTAATTTTTGAAGACTAAAAGGTTAAGGGTATATTTTATGTTGTGTATATTTTACTACCATTTAAAAATGAAGCAGCTACTCTAATTATTTAAACAGTTTTTTTCCTTCAATTCCGTATTTCTTGTTCAAACTTTATTATAGAACATTTCAAACACACAAAAGTATAGAGAATTATATAAACAATTCTGGTTCTATTTCAATGTTATCTGCAGGAATTTGGTGTTTCCCCATGATAAACTAGAAGTTATAGACCTGGAAGAGGAAAACCACAGGAATGAAGTTTCATCTCATCATGGGAGGGTGACCCCATCGAGATGCTGTATCACTACTGATGCTGACCATGACCCTGGCTGAGGGAGCATTGTTCAGGCTTCCCCACTGGGAGGTCTCTCCCTCCCTCTCCATATTGTATTCTTTGGAAGGAAGTCACTATGCACCACCTGTGATGTAAGAGGTGGGAGTTATGCTGACCTCCTACTACAGAGACTCTACGTTACTTGAAATTCTTCTGCATAGGAGAATTCTGCATAAATTCTTCTCCATTTATCTACTACTGCAGTCATTTATTAACATCAGTACAGGGACCAGCAGTTAATGTAATGGCTATGTTGCTGGACTCCCATGTAGTCAACCACGGTTCGAGTGCTGGACCAGTAGCTTAAACTCACGCGTGGCCAATCCCCTCTGGGCGGTGATCTCTCACTTTGGGACCAGCAGTTAGCATAATGGCTATATTGCTAGACTCCCACATAGTCGACCGGGGTTCGTATCCTGGACCTGGTGGCTTAAACTCACACCAGGTGTGTGTGTGTGTGTGTGCCCAAGATCCCAAGGAGGAAAATGGAGGAGAAGGGATTGTGGCATGGCCATCCCCCCTGGGGGGCGATTCCTCATTTTCTGTCTCGTTGTCTCTCTCTGTCTTTCTGGTGAGCACACATGCCCTAGAGCAAAAATCTCTCAAAAAAAAAAAAAAAA
>NW_006204345.1:6664-11971 GCF_000334495.1 Tupaia belangeri chinensis
CGCACTTTGAATTCCAGACTTAGTGGCCTGAAACGTTGGATGTGTGTACAGGCCTGCCCAAGATCCCGAGAGAAGAATAGAGGAGAAGAGATTATACCATGGCCATTCCTTCTTGGGGGTGATCTTGCTTTCTGTCTCTGTCTCTCTTTGTCTCTCTGGCAAGTGCACATGCCCTGTAGCAAAGAAAAAAAATCTCTCAACAAAGAAATAAATAAAATAAAGCAAATCTTTTACATAGAATCCTATAGTTAAATCATTCAGCATACATCTCTCACAAGAAAGGGTTATTTTAAACATAAAACCAGGTTATTAATATTCCTAGCACTACTTCTCTAATCTCACTGTGCAGCCAACATACGTTCCAAACACCCTGTTGTCTTCAAGGTGTCTTGTTAAGATGGTCTGTCTGAAACAGAATCCAGAGAAGGTCCACACGCTGCAATTGGCTGTTACATGTCTTTACTCCTTACTTCTCTACTGCTTACTGAGACGCACTCACCTTTGCTTTTTTTGGTCAAGTCTTTAATTGTTGGAGGAATGAGTCTCCTATTCTGTAGAATGTTCCACATTTGAATTTAGCTAACGGCTTCTCATAGTACTACTGTTTTTCTATTGTATTTTCTGTAACCTCCAAAAGCTATTCTTCTGATAGACATTTGTAATGCCATCATGCCTGATCCTGTTACTCTTCACTTCACCTCCCGTTAGGGGTTATTCCACAGTCACCCCACATTGTCCACTGTCCTCTTTCAGATGTTGCCACAACTTACCGTGCTCTTCTGGGTGTGCTACCTTTTCCACTTTTCCACACTATGCAAGCATAATGGGTTATTTAGTACATTCTCAATAAAAACTTGGAGATGACATATATTTATATAAAGGGCCTCCAATTCTGTGTTTATTCCTAGTTTCCTCCTGGATAGGGGTTCCTTTAACAATCTCCTGCCATATTCTATGATATTGTAGGTACTTTACATTTCTGGGACAGTCTTGCTGCAGTACTTTAGAAATCAGTCATGCTAAAACACTAACCTTTAATCTGATATAACAACACAAAGCTTGGCTTTTCTCTTATCCCAAGTAAGTTAGCATTCTGACCCAGGCAGGTGGTGAAAGGGTTTATGTTAAGTAAAATGTCATAGTTGTGACAAAGAAACCCCAAAATCTCAGTGGCTCTGCACAACAGAAACTTTATTTTTGTTAACAAGCTGCCAAGTGTGTGCTAACTCAGGGCTGTGTCACGACTAGGAAGGTGGCACGTTTTGCTCCACGTAGTCATTTAGGGTTTCAGGCTGACCAAGTGTGACCAAGCATGCTCAGTGTGTGACTTCAAGTTACCATCCTGTACTTCAGGAGACAGAAAATCAAAGAATGTAAAAGAGCATGTATGTAGACTTTTTCTTACTGATTTTAAAATCCTCTTTGTAGATAGTATGGATAATAACACTTTTTATGCTTTTTACTTTTTTGCCACATCAAAAAACTTAATGTGAATGTTCAGGTATTTCACCTTGTTATTTCTGTATTTGCATGTGTTTTATGAATTTTGAAATATTTAGAAACCCTTTCCAATCATAGTATTGTAAAATATTTTCTTCTAATTTTCTAGGTAGAGGAGAGGAGTAGAGAAGGCAGAGGTGGAAGGGAAGAGAAATGGGGAAGGGAGGAAACTGGCAAGGAGATGAGAGAGAAGAGAAGTATGGTTTAGGGTCCCTGCACTCTGAAATGTTTCATAATTTAGAGAATCACCATAATGTACAGCCCAGAGCTTCGTGTGCTCTGTACAGTCCTCCAGGGGCCTGGATCTCCACAATGGCTCTGTGCTAACCCACAGCTTCCATGAGCTGAAGGCAGGTCTCTGGAGAATGGCACAGCTGTGAGTCTTCAGCCACATCATTTACATGAATTGAGATATGTGTGCCGTGTCCCAGAACGGGGATCTGGACGGCACCCAAAGTCCCAGCACAATCTGTCCCCTGCACCTCTCAGCCCCACTTTCTTCTTAAATTAGGTTTATGCTATCTAGTAGGTTGCCATTTCTAGGGTACTTTCAAGGGGACAATTAGGATCATTAGCGAAATAAGTAATAAAATCCTAGAGTCCTCCCTGCTATAGTTGGTTCCAAAGTTGCAGTTCCCTTCTTCCTATCACTGACTCCAGATTCTTCTCGAAGAACACTTTGCTGGTGGTGAATGGCTTGCCTGAAAATTTGACTCGATCTTTATTCGTGAGGTGTCTGAGTCCCTGGTTTCCTGATCGTTATTACTTGTGGTGGTTGTTCCACTCATTTATAATGAAAATGGACACGAGAGATCTAAGAGCTGGCCCTGGGACCACCTGGGTGGAGATATGCCTTAGGGCTCCCTGTGCTCTCTGGTGGTCGGGGTCACTTATCCCCACCATACAGTGACTCCCTGTTCTGCTGCTGCTCTTCTGGCTCTGGGAGCCCAAGCAGGTGGCCGCCATGACTCGAAGTTTAGTGGGACTTGCACCATGTTCTGTGGTGGGAGCATCCGCTTCCAGGAACCTAAACAGCGGAGACTTCTGGGCTGAATGGGAAGCAGCAGCACCAGGTGGCTTGTTGTGATGGTGAGTACAGTCAGTCCTTTTCCCACTCCTGGGTGCCAGAGACCTACTTACCCCCCTATTGGAGACGCAGCACCATGCCACAGCCGATGGTTTAAGCCTAGGAGCATCCTTCATCCTGAGGTATGGCACCCATTCTCCATCAGCTGTCAGTGTCAGGGGATGAAATGTGGGCAGGACAAGTGGATCTCACGGTCATGTGGTCAGGGCCACTCTGTCTTCTCTGTGCAATAGATCTCTGAGTCTTGGTGCACAGAAGAGAAGAACTAGAGATAGATCTTAAACTGCATACATTTTTTTAAAAGTGTTGACACTAATTATCTAACACTTGAGCAATACCATTTTGGATAGAACCATTGTAGATTTGAAATAAAAGCTTTAAGTGCTCCTCATAGAGGTATGGTATTGAGGAATATGCAAATTCCAGTTGCAAGCTCTTTTTTTTTCATGACTTATTTTTAACTTGTTAAAAATTTAGCCACAGGCTATAAACTGTCTTGGTTTTTTAAACTTAAAGATTTATTCTAACTTTATTATGAGTTTCAAAGCTTGACCAGCATGTATTTGAAACTTTTATACTGCTTTACATAAGTTGAGTGAATGCCAACTAATTTTAAAACAAAAATGAAAACTACTTTATTTTCCCACAAGATTCTATAAAGCATTAAGGATCTTAGTAGTTTAAAATACCTAAGGGTACAAAATAGGAAATAAGTGTGCTCATTAAAAATATATTCAGGTTGGGGACCAGGCAGGTGGCATGGTGGTTAAGGCACTGGACATTCCCACATAGCTGACTGTGGTTTGAGTCCCATATCTGGTGGCTTGCTTTCCCACTTTCCCACTGTTCTCTCTTGCCTCTCTCTGGTCAAATTAAAATAAATGAATGAATAAATAAAATTGAATAAATAATTCTTGAAAAAAAATGCATTCAGGTGCCACTGGACTGAATATATGCATAAGGAATTGAGTTCCTTAGATTTAATGCAAATTTGGAACACATAACATCATGATAGAAGAGTAAGTGGAGATGTTTGCTGTGGAATGGACTTGAAAAGTAATCATTCTGTGATGATCCGATTGTATCATCATAATTTATACATAAAACTGAAAAGCATATACCTCTCACTGAAGGCAATACAGATGTCTTTGCATGTTGACTGTGTTACATTAGTTATTTTGGGGAAAATGACATCCACACACATATATATGAAAAAGTCTTAGTGACAAAGCATCATTGATACAAATCATTTGTCTCAATATTTTTGTCCCATGAAAATAATTAATCTAAAATAATTCTATTAATTTTAAAATAGGTTAAATATGTGTAGCTTCTTGTCTTTGACAGACAGTCACATTAGAAGTATTTATTGTAAGCCCAGCCTCTGTGGCTGTAGAACTAGAAGCCATATGTTGACCTTTGAGTCCCTTGCTCGGTTGACCTGAGCACCTGGGGTGTTTCCAAGTGTGTCCAGGATTCTGGCAAGCTGGAGGACTGGAGGAAGAGGCTCATGATGTGACCAAGTCCTCTGGAGGTACTCCTATATCTCTTTCTCACTCTCTCTTTTTTTTTAACATTTTTTTAAATTTCATTTTCTTTTATACATTCAATCACATTATTATAGCTTACAAAGTGATATTCCAACATGTGAACATTTCTCCCTAGTACAGCTGATAAAACTATAAAATATCTTCAACAGATAATGCCATATTTCTTTGTCCCATTAATGCTTTGGCTCACTATTTTTCTTCTAAATGTCCTTCCTCAGACCCTACTCTTTCACGCACACTATATCTGAGTCTTGGGCACTGTCCTATGGTGTTCCTTATTCAAAGACCATACCATGTGAGACTTTATACATTAGTTCTGAATGGGGCATGGTGGGAAGGAACAGCAAATCCATACATGGAATACAGATCCACCCAGAACAGAATAAATCCTTGATTTTTCCATGGTGAGAGAGTAAAAGTATAATCAACTTGCCACCAAGTGGTTGGATGACCTCCACAGTAATGCTAAACTACTGGAATTTATTTACATTGGAAGATCAGTTGTGGTGATAATCATTCCAGCCTTGTTTAAGGGAGTCCAAGCTGCTGGATTTATGAATCATTTCATTTCTGCCACCTTAGATACTCCTTTATGAACCTGAACCTGTTCCATAACCACTGTCATGGCCAAGGACAGAGGCTGGCTAATGTGTATGTATATGTATGTGTGTTTGTGTGTGTGTGTGTTAATTACATTGCAGTATATAAATCTAGATTCTACATATACATACAAATGCACACGGCCAGGACACAACACAGCATGTAAGTCTTGGTAGCCACACCCTTAGTCAGGTCAATGGCTCTAGAGTTACAAATGAGATGACCTTCGCAAACAGAACAAAGTGTTTTCAACCCGTGGGATCCCAGGTAGTCTTTGCAAGGCAGTCCAGTCCAATCTAGAGATATGCCTTAGGGGTCTGCATTCCTTCAGGATTATTGTAAAAGTTACAGTAAGGCTGAGGTATTATTTTGCCCTTACGGGGTACCATAATAACAGTAAAACCCATGGCAGAGAAACTGAAAGCAGGACAGCACAAACCAGTGCAGCAAACAGAGTTAAAAACTTGAGACCATAGCTGTGGTCTCTGCCTGCAGGTCTTCTCAGCCAAGCCTTGCTTAGACATGAGAGGCAGCTCCTTTATGTTCTGCCTGTGTTGGCTGCATGGCCCC
>NW_006204345.1:13034-18753 GCF_000334495.1 Tupaia belangeri chinensis
TTTCTGCTCATCTGATGGGTTGTGCATTTCTTCCTAATTCTTAAAGTTCAATCTGAGAGTTCAGAGGCATGCAGGAGGAGGTGATCTGCAATATCTCATCCAATCCAATTTTTACTCTTTGTGTGTCAGATTCAGTAGGAATTGAGGAATATTGTGACCCTGATAATATTCAGATATTTGTGTCCTGTTCACTTAGACCTGTCTAGACACTCAGTTTGTGGAGGCTGAGCAGCCAAGGGATGAAGTTAGAAGAAAAGGAAAAGAAAAGATAAGAAGATGAAAGAAGAAAAAAGAAAGAGAAAAGACAATTCAATTTTATATTTTAATTTTTAAAAGAACCAAACAAAAACCGCACAACACACACAAGTGCCAGCAAAAGCAACATCTCACAACTCAAGTTCAATAGCCATCTCAGAAGAGCCTGGTTTATGCCTCTCCTAAATGGGAGTGATAAAAGGCACAAATTAGTAAGATGAAAGAGGGGCTTGAGAGCCCAGAAAATACTTTACCTTAAAAAAAATTAAAAGACACAGGGAGACACAGAGAGAGAGATGGTGAGAAGGATAAAGAGGTTGCTCTCCCACTCTAAAAATGAATCTGGAGGGTGAAAGCTCAGCAGATCTTCATTTTTACTCCTTGAAAGCAATATTTCACAGGTGAAGTTCAGTAGCCATCTCAGAATCCATATGGTTATTTTCATAACATTAATCCCACACAACCTTGGGGAGCTGTATTATAAAATTGTGGGGGAGGTCTCCATGTTACAATTGACCAGACAAGTTTCCATGCACGAAGTCATCAGAAAAGGCAATGAAGTAGTGACATTTTGAGATAGACAGGGGTTCAAATGAGTCACCATTCTCTTGGCTAAGCCACCAAGAGCATGGCTATTTGTGCAATAGTAATTATGACATGCTCTTCAGGATAAAACAGAAACACAGTGGGGTTACCAGATTGAAATGGGCTTGTGTTAACTCCAGAGGTGTCATGATGGCCAGACCAGCTGTGAAAATGGGCACCCAAAGCACCTCCTGGCCTCCCAGGGGTAATGGGAAGTTACAGATGCAGGCGGAGGTCAAAGGCCACAGACTCATCTCAACCCTTCCAAGGTGACCTTTCATTCAGCCTATAGCAGTTCCAGCCTCTGCAGTTGTTTTTATCTGGTGACACTTGATTTAGAAAGTAACCCCAACCTTTATTATGAAGTCTGGACTTCCTGTGATCCTGGCACAAAGAACACTATGTTCCTAGGATTCACTCCATTCACTTGGGAGGTGTGAGACTAGGTTCTTGGTTACTTCTATTTCCCTGTTAAAAGTGACTTCAGCTTCCCAGCCATTGGGCAAATTTGTTTTTTTCATTGTCCAGAATATACTGTAAAGCCTCTCTTACATGTGCATGTGTATATGTGTGTTTGTTTATTGTGTGTGTATATATACATACAAATATGTATGCATATACATGAAAATATATATGTGGATAATCTTCCACTTCAGTCTCAAATAGGTGAAAGAAAATCAATGAATTCTTCATCCTTTTTATGTCAAATTCATTTTAAATTTATCCACAATGCCTTCCGTGGTTCTTTGTAGTGACCCTGATAGTATTCAGATATTTGTGTCCTGTTCACTCAGACCTGTCTAGACACTCAGTTTGTGGAGGCTGAGCAGCCAAGGGATGAAGTTAGAAGAAAAGGAAAAGAAAAGATAAGAAGATGAAAGAAGAAAAAAGAAAGAGAAAAGACAATTCAATTTTATATTTTAATTTTTAAAAGAACCAAACAAAAACCGCACAACACACACAAGTGCCAGCAAAAGCAACATCTCACAACTCAAGTTCAATAGCCATCTCAGAAGAGCCTGGTTTATGCCTCTCCGTGACAAAAGGCACAAATTAGTAAGATTAAAGAGGGGCTTAAGAGCCCAGAAAATACTTTACCTTAAAAAAAATTAAAAGACAGGGAGACACAGAGAGAGAGGTGGAGAGAAGGATAAAGAGGTTGCTCTCCCACTCTAAAAATGAATCTGGAGGGTGAAAGCTCAGCAGATCTTCATTTTTACTCCTTGAAAGCAATATTTCACAGGTGAAGTTCAGTAGCCATCTCAGAATCCATATGGTTATTTTCATAACATTAATCCCACACAACCTTGGGGAGCTGTATTATAAAATTGGGGGCGTCTCCATGTTACAATTGACCAGAAAAGTTTCCATGCATGAAGTTATCAGAAAAGGCAATGAAGTAGTGACATTTTGAGACAGACAGGAATTCAAATGAGTCACCATTCTCTTGGCTAAGTCACCAAGAATATGGCTATTTGTGTGAAAGTGATTATGACATGCTCTTCAGGGTAAAACAGAAACATAGTGGGATTGCCAGATTGAAATGGGCTTGTGTTAACTCCAGAGGTGTCATGATGGTCAGACCAGCTGTGCAAATGGGCACCCAAAGCACCTCCTGACCTCCCATGGGTAATGGGAAGTTACAGATGCAGGCGGAGGTCAAAGGCCACAGACTCATCTCAACCCTTCCAAGGTGACCTTTCATTCAGCCTATAGCAGTTCCAGCCTCTGCAGTTGTTTTTATCTGGTGACACTTGATTTAGAAAGTAACCCCAACCTTTATTATGAAGTCTGGACTTCCTGTGATCATGGCACAAAGGACACTGTGTTCCAAGGATTCACTCCATTCACTTGGGAGGTGTGAGACTAGGTTCTTGGTTCCTTCTATTTCCCTATAAAAAGTGACTTCAACTTCCCAGTCATTGGGCAAATTTGATTTTTCATTGCCCAGAATATCCTGTAAAGCCTCTCTTACATGTGCGTGTATATATGTGTGTGTGTATATGTTTGTGTGTATATGTACACACAAATATGTATGTATATATACATACAAATATGTATGCATATACATGAAAAAATATATATGGATAATCTTCCATTTCAGTCTCAAATAGGTGAAAGAAAATCTATGAATTATTCAACCTTTTTATGTCAAATTCATTTTCAATTTATCCACAATGCCTTCCGTGGTGCTTTGTACACAGTAGGTGATCAGTAAATATTTGTTGACTTCACTGATGATCCTATAACACTGGGTGGTTGCAATCATATGACCTTGTCTCAGCCCCACAAGGCCTTTGCCAAGCAAGAGGCCATTGGTCTCTCCCCTCCAATGGTGACTTTGTCAAGCTGTCACTCCAGCAGCCTCCTTTAGCCATCCTGAGCAATGTCAACCTGGTCCGGCTACACATGGAGATCTTTTTGTATAAAATGAAGTCAAAGCTCACTTGGCTGTTCATGGCATAAAAGACATTTTATGAGTGCATTTTTATCCTGACTCATCAACGTGATTCTCTTGTTCATATTGACCTTGCTGTCTTCTACACTGATGAAGATGATAAAGGTGTCCTTGTTTTGCCAGCACTGCTGGGTAATGATGTCACAGGAATGGTGCTGTGGATTGTAGGGTTGTTGTTGCAGGATGGCGGGGAGGAAAGAGGGTCATTAGGATGACATCTTAGAGGAATCTGTATCTACAGAATGGATAGAGGAACATGATGAGGAAGACTCAGAGAGCTTTCTCTGAGCCTAGTCAGGTGTGTAACAGAGCCCTCCTGAGTGGTTCAATCACAGGACGACATGCTGACAGGGTCCATGGTTTTGCCTGAGCTCCCTCCAGCCTTGAACTTGGGCTGCTCCTTGGTGGGGATGCTGCTGGTGTGAACATCCCACCCCAGAATCAGTAGGCTGAGCCTCCTCACCAGGCTCTTCTGAGGCTTAGACGAGGTGGTGGTGGTCTCGGTAGCTGCTTCAGTCTCACATCAGAGTGCACAGCTCTATCTCTGTTAGGAGTGGCTGCCTCTGGAACCAGTGGGTGAACTTCTGGGATCATCCAACAGTGGGTGGAGGCCACTGTAAGGTCATTATGTGGGCAGTCACTTCAAATTCCCTTCTCCCTTTTCTCAAAGGTTATCTGTCCACCCTCAGTGTAGTCCTGAAGAGTCGTGTCCACATGGTTGGGTCAGTCAGGAAGGTGCCCAGGTAGGGCACAGTGCCCTGTGTCACATCTGCCCCCTGGAGCTGGGACTGCCTCAACCTCTGCTTCTGGTGCTCTTTCACAATGCTGTCCAGGTTTGCAAATTTTGAGGGTCCTTATTTCACCAAAATTTCCTGCCTGTTCAAATGGTTACTTTGGTCTGAGACAATACCTGAAGCATTTGGTTCCTTTGGGACGTTAACCCAAGATGCTTTTATCTGATGGAATTAGACTGCAATGCTGAAATGATGGCCCTCACGGAGGAAAAATTCTTCAGGATCCTACATTCCTGAGCAGGGTTAATCCACCACTCGATGACTTTGGCTCTCTGCTGAGTTTCGAGTTCTTTGCTTCCCAGGATGGCGCTGACAGCACAGTCAATGAGGGTATTGAGCTGACCAATGGGAGCAGGGACAGTAGGAGCCAAATGTGTTTTCTTTCTTGTCCCTTCAAGACCAAACACAGCCCAGGCCACGGTGAGGCCTTATTTTTATGAACAGCTCCACATCCACGTAGGTCAGCTAGTTTGTCAGCCGGATCTTCTAAGAAGTATGTGAACTCTGCTGGGCCCCGGCCTTGGCTTCCTCTTCCTCTTCCTCTTCCAGGCTGAAGGAAACTATGCTGGGAAGCCCATATTTGGTTTTCACTTTCTTGTAAGCTGCTCAAGAAGATTCTGTGCTCTTCTCTCTGAGCCTGGCATCTCTCAGCTGAGAGATTCTAATAGCTTCTGTAAGCAAGAAGTTCTGGAAGTCCCTGCCCTTTGGTCCAGCTGGGCCCATAGGATGGAAGCAATGGCATTTCTGATCACCTTCTTGGACTCTGATGAACTTCGGTTCCGTTTTTCTTCAGTTTGGGCTTGTCAGGTTTCCGCATCTGCCCAGCAGCAAGTTAAGTAGTTCTTTAGTGGAGGCAAGGCCTCTGTACATTGACGGGAAGATGCTGATAAGGTAAAGGCACTGTCCCCAAACTCTGTCAGTGAGTTTTCCACAGGCTTCCCCAAGGTGCCAGCTTTTAGGGACCTTTCCTTCCAGGTTTATACTGACTGACTGTGTGTCCTAGAGGCAGCTGGTCAAAGGTCCTGCAGCCCCGTCATCTTGCTCTTTTACTGACAACCTGTTAAATCTGTCATCCTCTTTTGAAGGTGACATGGTAAACACCTCCTTCCTCTATACCCTCTTTACCCCAGTCCTTAATCAAGCTTATCAGTCTTTAAAACTTCTGATATTCACTTCTGGGTCACTGTCCTATGGGTGGGTGGCTGCAAGACCTGGAGCCAGGCACCCGCAGTGATGGGAACTCTAGTTACCAGAAATTATTCGAGAAGAGAGACCCTAACAAGCCAATAACAATGGAAGGAATTGGGCAAGTCGCCAACAAGCCATCAGCCCCCAGAAAACCAAGCCCAGCTGGTGTTACAGGTTGAAAATTCCTTCATGAAGAAAAAAGATCTTAAGCAACATGATGGATTCAGAAGCTCATGAAAAGAGGCCACCAATCCTAACATCTTCTAAACAGGCGTGGTCGCCTCACATTACAGATGTTAGTGAAATGAAGATGACGTGTGGGGCTACTCTGCAGCTTTCAGCAACATAGCCATCCCATTTCGCATCCAGAAGGTCCTCTTTTGGCAGTAGCTATACGGAATCAAAACCCAGGCTGCCATACTTCAGTTGAGGAGGGCTG
>NW_006204345.1:19052-24473 GCF_000334495.1 Tupaia belangeri chinensis
ACACCCCCCGCCAGCACTTATCATTTTTTGTTTTTTTAATCTTAGACATTCTGAATGGGGTTAGGTGATATCTCATTGTTGTTTTGATCTGCATTTCTCTTACAATGAGGGATGTTGAGCATTTTTTCATATGCCTTTTAGCTATTCGTATGTCATCTTTAGAGAGTGGTTTTTTCAACTCATTCTCCCATCTTTTAACAGGATTGATTGTCTTTTTCTGGAACAGCTGCTTGAGTTCCTTGTGAATTCTGGTTATCAGTCCCTTGTCTGATGCATAGTTTACAAAAATATTTTCCCATTCTGAGGGTTGTCTGTTCACACTAATCACTGGCAATGACACTGGCACTCATGTTAGGTCATACAAGGATTTGTCTTGTCTTCCCCAAAAGCATGTCAGTCCCCAGAGTTCACAACTTGTAGTGTGACAGCAGTACTTGCAGGGACAATAGAAGCAATTTTCACTTCACTAGAAAGAGTTCAGACATGGCTTCAAGACCTTAAGCCTCATGACAAATTTATAAACAGTGATCAGACTCTCAAGCACTGAAATGCCATGGAACTGGGGAGGATTATTGAGGCTGGGTGTCCATTCTTTTCTGTAATGGATTCAATGATGTCCTTTCTTTGGCCTTCCTGGTCCCATCAAGGAGCATCTGCCTACGGCAAGGACTCACAGTGCTCATTGGTCAATGGTTTTATCTGTGGAGGTCTGTTGGGGGAATCCTGTTGAGATTATTTTTTCCAGTTAATACTGTAAAAACTTGCATATAGTCTTATATTGGTGGGGAATTTCAGTTGTTCTCCAGGGCTTTCAAAAAAAATCTGGCTAGAACACGACAGAAAGCTGACTAATCTTTTTAGAGGTGCCCATCTGAATTACCATCAGTCCCTCATCTCTTGGGGCATAATCAATGCAACTTATGAGTTCTTATTAAAGGTCAAATGAAAAATTGTCATTAAGTATCACTTATTAACTGAATAGACCTAAGGAGAATGCAGTTTGGTCTATTCCTCATTGGCCAAATAAAGGTTGGTGTCACAAGTCCAGGCCAGAGTGACCTACAGGCAAAGCTGTTTTCCTTATGCAGCAACAAAAACAGAATAAAAGGTTTCAGTAGGAAAAGTAAGGGTTTTGTTTTGTGTTATTATCCAAGCACTTTAGGCTAGTTGCTTGATAACATTGATGGCTTATTGAAAGGGAACCTAGTACACTATAAAAACTAAATATAGGGGCCGCCGCTGGGAGGGACAGGTTTGGAGGTTTGAGCTGAGGTCCCAGGCCATCCAGGTCTCTGGCCAGCGAGCGGGGATGAGTGGGTCCCTGAGCCCAGCAGCGGTGGTTCTCCTTCGCTGGGGGCACCACGCAGGAGGCGGCCTGTGGGGTACCGGCGTGCGGGTGGCAGGCTAGGGTGCGGGCGGTGGCGGCTCTGGAGCAGCTGGATGCGCTGGTGAAGGACAAAGTGGTGGTCTTCCTTAAGAGGACGCCGGTGCAGCCCCCGTGGGGCTTCAGCAACGCAGTGGTGCAGATCCTGTGGCTGCACGGCGACTACGTGGCCTACAACGGCTGGACGACCCATGACTCCAATAAGGCATGAAAGACTACTCCAACTGGCCCACCATCCTGCAGGTGTTCCTCAAGGCGAGTTCGTGGGGGCTGCGACATCCTCCTGCAGATGAACCAGAATGGGGACCTGGTGGAAGAACTGAAAAAGTTGGGAATCCGCTCCACCCTCTTAGATGAGAAGAAAGACCAAGACTGGAAGTGAGGCTCCGGGGACAGGAGCATCCTCCCAGGACTCTGTGCCGGAAAGCCCTACGGATTCTGGTTGTCCTTGCTCCAATCGCTCTCAGCCCCCTCCGGTCTGTAAGCAGACAGGTGATCTTCGCGTGTCTGGTGTCCGAGCTAAGAATGTTCTCTAGTAACGACAACCACTGCTAATGCCACGTTCTATGCTGTCCTACACGAATGTGTTCTTACATTCTCAGTCGTTCTTTGCCTAATTCAGGACTTAAACTAGGAGCTTTTGAATCATTTTATTCAGACTTCTGGGCGAATGTGTCAGTCTACAAAGATAATATATCCTTCCTCCCCATGTTTTTTTGTAATTTCTTCTGTTAAGGAAAATGAGGGACAAAAAAGACAGTGTGATAACTGGGTGCTGTTTTTTACAATAAATTGCCAGCACAAAAAAAAAATCCAGGTAGACTTTCCTGTCTGGGACACTGGCCTTCCTACCTAGGGATTCCAGACAACAGGGTGGCATGCTGAGATCTCAAAACAAGAGCCTTTGCTCCAGGCTGCCACGCTAGTGGCTACTAAACATAAGTATTTATTAAGGGATCTTACAGGAGTAGGAGGGGTGAGGGGGAAATAAAAGATTTACTCTATGAAACAGGGAATTCAAAGCACAGGAACAATGATCATAAAACATGATGTCTGTCTTGTTTGAACAGGTGAAGCCAAACACAGTTCTCAGAACGAAGGAGTCTATTTGTCTGGTGCATTTTCTTCTTCAGTCTTGATTACCAGACAGGGTCTTTTGAAGAGGGGGCTTGCAGTCCCAGGTCAGCTTGATAACTTCAGTCCTGGGCCAGGGCAGCAACAAAGGCCTAGATAGAAATCTTGTCTCATTAAGTAAAGACACAGTCAATATATGGACTATATTGCAACTAAAGAAGGTGGGCCTATTACCCATACGGGAAAGGAAGATGACCTTGTAGCTCAGGAGACAACACAGGATGTTTTATTAGCAGTTTTTTCATAGTCAAAGCACATAGATGAGAAACTCTTCGTAGTTGAAAACTACCTGTTGCTTTAGATAAGAGCTCCCAGCTAAGATAGTTAATCTTTCCCTGGAACCCTCAGGTTTGTTCATCCTGTCTTCGTCAGTCAGGCTTTTCCTTTCTTTACAAACTCACGGGTTTCTGTATTTTATTTGCTGAGTCTGTCAATTCATTAAGTTCTTTTGTTTTATCTCTGAGTCTCTGTTATGTGGTGAATGTGCTGACTTTGCCTAGCATGAGTTAACTTTGGCCTGTAGCTTTAGCAAGGGGTATTTACATAAAACTAGCCTTAAACTAACTTAGTTTTCATATGCTACTAATGCTACTTTGGCTTATACTAATTTGACCTATATGTTAATTTTGGCTTAAACAGACAGGTGGGGGAGTCTCACACTTCCTAGCCCTGAAGCCACATTCCTACAAGATCACTAATTGGCTTTATTGTAATGGTTGGGGGTGATATTTTACCCTTGTGGGGTATGGTCATAACAGTAAAACTCACGGCAGAGAAAATAGGCCAGTAAACGACACAAGGAAGGGCTCATAAACCAGGCCTTGCCTCAGTTTCTTCCCATTCCAGGACTTGCCTCAGAATGGGAGGCAGCCTCTTCACCAGCTTGTGTTGTCTGCATGGCCCCATCAGGGAACCTAGAAGCCAAGATATGATTCTTTTTCCCAGCCTTGATACCCTCTGTATTGAAAATGTGAGTGGCCGTGACCAGCCCTGGTAAAGGCTCTCTGGGCCCCAGGACTCCTCAGGCTGACCTTTGCGACTCCATTTCTTGCTGTGCTGCTCTCAGGAGCAGTTGGTTGTAAGAGCAGTAGTCTTCATTAAACTTAAGCACATATGAGGGGAATTCAAAGCATTTGTGGAAAATGAAATTAGAGCACACGTTTACTTGGGTATAAAATAAAGTTGAAATCCATAGTTTTTCCATAATACACGTTTTCCATGAACCTTTTGAGGACCTCACATGCATGATAGGACAAAGGGGTGGAACAGAAGAAAAACAGCTCATTAGTGACAGACTTGTCATAATAAATGTGTTGTCAGTTTTGAGACTGAGCACCTACTGGGGTCGTTGTTATCCAGCCTGTGTCCGTGTAGACATGGCAGAATCAAGCAGCTAATGGAAGTTCCCATTTTGCTTTCAAGCTTTGAATGTTTTCTCTTTAATTCAAATGTGACCTTAAACCTTTCCAGAATGTCCTCATGCTGATTTCTCCATTTCACTGATTTCTCCACTTCACTTCCAAAAAATGGGGGATTTTACATTTTGTTGCATTTCATCCTGCTAAGTTTCACATTAATTATGTATACATCAAACTGTTAAGCCCAGTTTCTTTGAATTATTTGTGCCAACTTAGCAAAAGGCTTTGGGGTTTTTTTTCCCCTTGAGTAATAATTTTTCATAGTCAAGCATCCCATTGTCTTGAAACTCAATAAAAAAATAAAGACTCTTCCATCAAATTTCATTTTGGAAGTTTCTTAGTACAACCCCAGACTTTTTTTTCCCCTCCTGGTTTCTAAATACAAGGAGGGGGTTGGAGGGAACAGACTAGCTTTCACTAGCACCATTAGCTGTGTTTTATTTACTCTTGGAAATACAGATGTCTTTAGGATTTTGAATCTTACTAAAACATCGTGTCATGGAAGCAATAAGACTGAGAGCATGTGATCTAACTAAAGACATCTGAAAGTGATTTTCAATTCTAGAAGTTGGTAATAGCTGGATAGCACACCTCGTCCTGTAACAGAAAACAACAACTTTTCAAAGGAATCAGAAAATACTAAAATGAATATATATGTATATACCAATTGAAAAACTAATGAACTTATAAGAAATATCCTGAAAAAGTGGTTCATAAATCTTATTTTTAAATCCATGTACTTACATAGTTAAGATTGTTTTCTAGCATCTAGAGTAGGCAGAGTAGGTAGGTTTTCCTGTTCCCAGTTCTTCATCTATGTCGCTAATTGTGAAAACGTGCACATACTGACCAAAATAAAACAGGGCTTCCCCTGGTAGTTCACTGGAAGTTTGGGGCAAATAGTCCAGGAAAGCTGTTCACCTCTAAATGGCAAATGGCTGGTACAATAAAGTGACATCCTTCCAACAGCACGGGGTTAGGAAGCGCAGGAAGCCTTTGCCAGGCAGCGCTCCAGCTAAATGGCTTACAGCAGCTGTGTGAGGGGCTGTGCTGGACAGAGCTGCTCCCCTTAGAGGTGCAGATAGGGTTTCCAGGAAAAGAAAGAATGTAACACTGAATAACTGTGAGTGGCACCCTTCCACCTATGAAATAGAGCCAGGATTTGAAGAGGCTTGTGCTTCAGAAATGAATGAGGAAGGTAGTTCGTGCACTTATGCCCTGGTTGACTTTGTGGGCACTGAGCCCTCCAGGCATTTCCAGGTGCTCTGCACCCTGGGAATGCACTCCACAGGGCCCCAGATCTGAGGGCTTGCTTTCGCCTTTTTTTTTTTTTTTACTTACATGAAAGAAGATTTTTAAAAATAATCACTGCACAAAATACGAAGGGTGGGGTTATGCTGTGGTATTAAATTTTTCTCCATAATCATTTTCTTTTCTTTTTTTTTTTTAGAGGTTTTCGCTATAGGGTGCGTGCACTCGCCAGAC
>NW_006204345.1:24596-33291 GCF_000334495.1 Tupaia belangeri chinensis
GTGGTTTGAAAGCCACTGGGTCTGGGACACGAACCGCGGTCGACTACATGGGAGTCCAGCGACATAGCCATTACGCTAACTGCTGGTTCCCCATAATGATTTTCTTGATGATTCAAGAACAAATTAAAATTTCCTTAGCAAATTTGTTTTCAAAATGCCGAATTGCGACACAATTGCTGGCTTCACATTTCTGAATACCTTTAATAGTTTCTCTGTGTTGCAGCTTATAAGTTTCTCTGTCATGACACAGTCGATAAAGAAACCTAGGTGATCCACATTTTCAATGCGATCAGTAATAACCAGGTGCTCATGAATCAAATATGACTGAGGCAGATAGGTTCCAGCCTCAATGTCAGTAAGCAACTCCCATAGGTTTCTAGGTGGCATGACAATGGAAGTGTTCAGAGGGATCACATAGCAGTTAGCCAAGTTAAGATCTAAGCAGGCTGTGAGTTTCTTGTTAAAGTCATGGGCAATGTTGGCAGGATCACTATCTGCAAACTCTGGGACCGGCACACTGATGAATTCAACCTCATCTTCAAGATCTTAATGTTCTCTTCAATTGTCTGGTAGCGAGCCGCTGGGACATCGGCAGAAGGCTTAAGACACCGTCTTTGATGTACTTTACTCCACAGTAGTACACGTCATCTGGTTGAAGAGCAAAATATTTGTACACATATGCTCCTAGAATGACACCTGCAAGCACAAATGCATGTCCAAAGCACATGTACCAACACCAGGTTCTTCTTTGGCCAACTGATACCACATCATCCGGGTCCTTGCAGTCCACCAACAGCATCGTGGGTAGGTGAGGATGATGAGCACTTCCTCTCCACACTTGGGCTTGTCCTTCTTGGCTTCCTTCTGGGCCAGGGCCGAGTTGAACATCACCTTCACCATGGCGCAGTCTGGGGTGCCCTGGGAGGGCATTGGTGAGCTCAGGCATGGTCTGTGGGCAGTAGGCTCCCGCTACAATGCAGCCTCCTCAGCTAGATCAGGGTGCAGCAGCAGCTGAGAAGGTTTCGGTTGCTCAGTGTGGCTGAGGCTGCTACTGCCCATAGGCTTCTTAAGTTTGACAAAAAATTCAGCAGAACTTGTCATCAGCAGCTTTGTCTCAACTTTTAGTTAGAATAAGATTCTAATTATTGTTTTTACCTTCAGCATGAACTAATGTGATGATAATTTGGATAAGGCAAACACAAGCATCTCTGAAAAGCTTTAAAAGTGGCCTTTCCAGGGACCAGCAGTTAGCGTAATGGCTATGTTGCTGTACTCCCACGTAGTAGAGCGTGGTTTCAGTCTCGTGCCTGGTGGCTTAAACTTACGCGGGGCGCATGTGCGTGCGTGCCCAAGATCCCGAGAGAAGAATGGAGGAGAAGGGATTGCAGCGTGGCCATCCCCCCTGGGGGGTGATTTCTCACTTTCTATCTCTCTGTCTCTGTCTGTCTGGTGAGCACACGAACCCTATAGCAAAAACCTCTCCAAAAAATTAAAATAAAATAAAAGTGGCCTTTCCATTACGTATGTGGCACAGATGGTTGTGAGCACAGGATACTTACAGTCCTGTGTCCTGTATTTTACATCTGATGTCACCCAAATTGTTCTGTAAGGTCCAAAGATAGATTTATCCGGTGGTCACGCAAAGGAGACAACGACAATGCAACTGCATAAGAGGCATTTATTTTTCCAGCTAGCTGGGTTCTGAGTTAGTGCCCAACACAGCAGGTTACAACAAGGACCCTGAACCTAGGAAAGAGGGGCTTTTTATAGCTCAGGAGGCAATACAGAATGTTTTATTAGCAGCTTTTCATAGTATACAGCACACAAAGGAGGGACCATATGTAGTTAGGGACTAACTGTTATCACCGCCTGAATTTAGATAAGAATCACCGCCTGAATTTAGAAAAGAACTCTCAGTTAAGGGAGGTAAACCTTCTGGCGCCTTCAGGTTTGTTCATCCTGTCGCCACCAGTCAGACCCACCTGTTCTCTGTTAACTCGCAAATTCCTGTGCCTTGTTAAGCTGCAAATTCCTGTGTCCTGTTTGCTGTGAATTTCTGTATCCTGTTAATTAGCGAATTCCTGTGCCCCATTTTTGAAACCTTGTCATGGCCGTGAACACGCTAACTCAGTCTATGCTAACTCGACCTAACATAAGCTAACTCAGCCTGCAACCCTAGCAAGGGTGTTTACGCTAAATCAGCCTAAACAACCTAACTGCTAATTACGCTAAATCACTAAATTGGCTTATACTAACTCAGCCTAACATATGCTAATTCAGCCTAACAGTTCATTCTGTATTTAACACATTAAAGTGCTCTGGGCCCCCAGGACTGCACCACAGGTAAACACACTCTTAGTAGGGTGGCAGATTTGTGTGTCTTAATGGCTTCATTTGTGGTTGTAGACAAGTTGACATTTTTATCTAAATAGGCAATATTCATATTCATTTTAGGGTTGGCTAATGTTAATATTCATTTTAGGGTTGACTAATAATCGCCTGCTATATATTGTGAACTGTGCAATAAAACAGAATTATGTGTGTCTAGTTACCTTTGGATACCTGAAGTTCCAAGCTCAATTGCAATGATAATACTGAGAATCAGACTGTGCAGATATGTACGGGAGTACTGGGTGGTGACAGGATGTGTGAGGTGGGATCTTCGAGTTAGGCCAATCCTGTTGAACTAACACTGGTTCAGTGCAGATGATGGCTGCAGTGTGGGGATGTGTGGTCATAAATGAAGGCCAGATAGGAGGTGACACTTGAAGAATGAGTAAGCACTCAGACTTGGCTTTTTTAATTAAAATATTTATTTTTCATGTGCAAATAAATGCAAATCAAAAACTTGAACAGGCATTTTCTAATTGGAGGATTTTGAACTTTTAACCCTGTCTTTTTGTTTAACATTTGCTTGCCTAAATGGCTCCCAAATTGTTGGGGGGTCTCTACATCTTTCCTCTCTTAGTGTTTCATTATTAAAAGTAGTTAAGTGCATAGAAATATTTGTTTCATATTTTGAGTTTTTTAACTGTAAGCTTAAATGAAATCTGTCAAATATCTCAGAGTTAACATACTTTTTTGAGTAATTGTTTGAAATAACGTTTGTTTATTAAGTTTAAAAAAAAAAAAAAAAACTCCCCATATTTGCACCAGCCAGTGCCCTGTGCTCCCTACCTCTGTGGAAAGTTTGGATTCAGACCCACCAGAGTAGGCTGTCCCTCAGGGTTCCTCTCCATCTTGAAACAGGCAGGCAGGAGGCGTTACAGGTAGAGTTTGGGTTCTGCAGGTCCCATCATGATGCTGTCACTAAGCACTGACAAGGAAAATTTTTTTTTTTTGGAGAGGTTTTCTCTATAGGGCACATGCGCTCACCAGACAGACAGAGAGAGACTTAGAAACAGAAAGCGAGAAATCACCCCCCAGGGGGGATGGTCATGCCGCAATCCCTTCCCCTCCGTTCTCCTCTCAGGATCTTGGGCACACACGCACACACGTGCCCGGCGTGAGTTCTAAGTCACTAGGTCCGGGATGTGAACCACGGTCGACTACGTGGGAGTCCAGTGACATAGCTATTACACTAACTGCTGGTTCCCAGCACTGACAAGTAAATTTGAACACTGGACTCTGTCCTTGGGGACCTTCCACTGGACTAGAGTCCAGGAGACGTACCCCCCACCCCTCACCCCTTGAACACAGCCCCTGGCAGCTCTCAGTCCTAGGATGTCTCTGGCAACCAGAACCACTCTGAGTGCCCCCAGGTCTCACTCTGCTCCATAATTTTGAGGGATGCAAGAGACAAGTTTCTGCAGCCAGTTCCTTCCTGCCCATGGGCAAGTCCTGGCCAGCAGACCTTACACAGGACCCTGATGACAGGTTGTTGTGGTGGGGGGGGGCGGAGCCAAGACGGCCTGCCCCTGGAGCCCCTGCAGTCAACCTAAGCCTCCATCTGTGGTTTTTTCTTTATACCAGTACCTTACTGTCTTGGTTACTATATCTTTGTAGTAAATTTCAAATCCAAGTGTGATGGCTCAACTTTTGTTCTTTTTCTCAAGATTGCTTTGGTGGGACCAGCAGGTGGTGTGGTGGTTAAGGTGCTAGGCACTCCCACATGACTGACCACGGTTCGAGTACCGGACCTAGTGGCATCCTTTCTCATTTTCCCGCTCTCTCTCTCCATGCATGTTTCTGGCCAAATTAAAATAAATGAAGGAATAAATAAAATTAAAAGAAATAATTTTAAGAAAAGAGATTGCTTTGGCTATTTGAGTTCCTTTGTGATTCCATACAAACTTTCAGATTTATTAATTTTTACCAGTGCCATTGGTATATGGATAGGAATTACATTTAAAGCTGTAAGTCAGGACCAGCAGTTGGTGTAATGGCTATGTCGCTGGACTCCCATGTAGTTGACCACTGCTTGAGTCCCGGACCTGGTGGCTTAAACTCATGCCAGGTGCATGTGTGTGCGTGCCCAAGATCCTGAGAGGAGAATGGAGGAAAAGGGATTGAGGCATGGCCATCTCCCCTGGGGGGGTGATTTCTCACTTTCTCTCTCTCATTCTGTTTCTGGCAAGTGCACACGCCCAATAGCAAAAACAGAAAGACAGCGACAGACTCTCCCCAAAAAAGCTGGGGTTATGGACACTAACAATATTAATTCTTTCAATCCATGAATACGTGTATCTTGTAATTTGCCTCAGTTTTCTTTAGTTTTCTTTTTCCATCAATGTTTTATAAATTTTAGTGTAATGATTTTTCACCTTCTTGCTTGATTAAGTTTATTCTGAAGTCTTTTATTATTGTATTGGGGAGAGGTGCCTACTGTTAATGGGATTGCTTTCTCACTATTACGATATATTATAGAAATGCTATGGAGTTTCGCATACTGATTTTGTTTTCTACAACTTTACTGAGTTTATCATTTTTAAAGAATTATTTATTTAATTTTTAAATTTACTCATTCATGTATTTTAACTAGACCAGCTATAGATACACAGAGAGAGAGAGGGAAAGTGAGAAAGCAAGCCACAGGGTTCAGAACTCGAACCATAGTTGGACATGTGGGAGTGTTCAGCACCTTAACTACCATGACCCTATTCATGGTGGAGTCTAGAATATCCTGTATTTAAGATCATGTCATCTGCAAAGATAAAAAATTAGATACCTAACTTCTTACTTTCCAGTGAGGATGCCTTTCATTACTTTCTTTCATCTGACTGCTCTGGCTAGGGTGTCCAGTAGTATTTGGAATGGATGTGGTGGGAATGGGCACCTTCATCTTGTTTCAGAACTTAGAGTAAGAGGTTTTACCAGAACCAGCAGATAGTATAATGGTTACGTTGCTGGACTCCCGCATGGTTGACTGTGGTTCAAATCCCAGACCCGGTGGCTAGAAACTCAGGCCAGACATGTGTGCATGTGTGCCCAAAATCCTGAGAAGAGAATGGAGAAGGGATTGCAGTATGATCATGCTCCCGGGGGGTGATTTATTGCTTTCTGTTTCTCTGTCTCTTTGGCAAGCACACATATAATGGTTATGTCGCTAGATTCCCACATGGTTGACTGTGGTTCAAATCCCAGACCCGGTGGCTTGAAACTCAGGCCAGGCATGTGTGCATGTGTGCCCAAAATCCTGAGAAGAGAATGGAGAAGGGATTGTGGTATGATCATCCTCCCGGGGGGTGATTTATTGCTTTCTGTTTCTCTGTCTCTCTGGCAAGCACACACACTCTATAGCAAAAATCTCTCTAAAAAAAAACGGAAGAGATCTCATCATTTTCCCATTCTGCATTATGTTAGCTGAGGACCCATCACCCATGACCTTCACTGTGTTCAGGCACATTCCTTCTAGAAATAAATTACTTATTTAGAGTTATGACACAGATAGGTAAAATCAGAAATGAAAGAGACATTTGACACTTTTTCCTACATCTATCAAAATGATACTATGGTTTTTGTTCTTCACTCTGTTAATGTGACTTATCACACCTACAGATTTCTGTATGTTAAAATATTTTTACATCCCTGGGATGAATTCCTTGGTCATGGCAAATGATCCTTTTAAATGTGCCATTGAATTTCACATATAGTCAAGTAGTATTTTATTCAGGATTTTTGCATCTTGTTCAACAGGCATATTGATCTGCAGTGTTTCTTTTACTTACTTACTTTTTTGTAGTGTCCTTGTCCAGTTTTCACATAAGGTAAATCTGATTTTGTGTGATGTTGAATTTTGAATTCAGTTGACTAGTGTTTTATTGAATGTTTTTGCATCTCTGTTCTTCAGGTATAGTGGTCTGTAATTTTTGTTTTGTTTTGTTTGTGTCTTTGTCTTGTAATCATTGTCTAGATTTTGTATTTTTTTTGGGGGGGTGGAGATTTTTTGCTATAGGGCACGTGCACTTGCCAGAAAGACAGAGAGAGCGATAGAGAGGCAGAAAGCAAGAAATCACTCTCCCGGGGGGATGGCCACACTGCAATCCCTTCTCCTCCATTCTCCTCTTGGGATCTTGGGCTCGCACACACACGAGCACGGCATGAGTTTAAGCCACCAAGTCTGGGACTCGAACATGGAAGTTCAGCGACATAGCCATTACGCTAACTGCTGGTCCCACATGGTATAGTTTTTGTATAAGGGTAAATCTGACCTCATAAAGTGAGTTGGAGTATTCCCATCTCTTCAATTTTTAAAAAAAGATTTTGAGAAAGATCGATATTAATTCTTCTTTATACGTTAGGTAGAATTCAACACTGAAAGTATAAGGTCCTGGGATTTTCTTTGAGGGGAGCTGTTTTATTATTGATTCATTCTCCTTATTCATTCATTATTGGTCTGTTCCAGTTTTTTGAGAGGTTTTTGCTATAGGGCGCGTGCACGCACCAGAAAGACAGAGAGAGACAGAGAGATAGAAAGCGAGAAATTACCCCCTAGGGGTGATTGCGGCCATGCTGCAATCCCTTCTCCTCCATTCTCCTCTCGGGATCTTGGGCATACACACACACGTGCCCAGCATGAGTTTAAGCCGCTGGGTCCGGGACTCAAACCGTGGTCGACTACATGGGAGTCCAGCGACATAGCCATTATGCTAACTGCTGGTCCCAAGTTTTTGTTTTTGTTTTTGTTTTTAATATGGTTCAGTCTTGGTAGATTGCCTATATAAATGTCTATAATTTATTTATTTATTCTAGATTATCCAATTTGTTGGCCTATAATCCCTCATGGTAGTTTCTTTGTTATCTTTTGTATTTCTGATCCATCAGTTATAATGTCTCCTCTTTCATTTCTGATTTTACCTATCTGTGTCTTCACTCTTTTTTTGCTTTGTGTAGCTAAATGCTTATTGATTTAGATTATCTTTTGAAAAAAATCTTTGTTTTGGGACAAGGAGGTTGTGTAATGGTTACATTGCTGAACTCCCTCGTAGTCAACTATGGTTCAAGTCCTGGACAGGATAGTTTAAAACTCATGCTGAGTGCATGTACACAAAACTCTAAGAGAAGAATGGAGGAGAAGAGACTGCCATGTAGTCAAACAAACAAACAAAATCTTAGATTTATTCATCTTTCACTCTGTATGTGTCTGATATTTAGGGCCACTTCATCTAAGGTGAAGTTTAAGTCCCCTGTTTTATTATTTCTTTTCTGTCTAGATAAATGATTGACAGAGAAGTAAAGGCCCCTACTACTATCGTATTGCGCTCTCTCTCTTTATATCTATTAATATTAGCATTAAAGGGTTAGGTACTCTGATGAGCGCATGTATATTTCCAGTTGCTATCTTGATAAATTTGTCCCTTTGTCATTGTATTATGACCTTCTTTGTTTCTTTTAACAGTTTTTATCTGATGTGACTAGAGTTACTCTGCTCTTTTCTGGTTGCCATTTGCATTGGAATATCTAGCTGTGTTGGACTCTTTGCTTACAGTCTACTGTTAGCACTGTAGTTAGTTTCTTGTAGGCAGCATCTAATTGAGTGTGTAAAAAATATACCCTTTCATAGCCAGCCAGTGGCATGGTGGTTAAGGTGGCTAGATCCCACATAGTCGACCCCATGGTTCAAGTCCTAAACTGGCGGCTTGAAAAACAAGTGAGGCATGTGTGCATACATGCCCAAAATCCCAAGAGGAGAACAGAGGAGAAGGAACTGCAGTATGACCATTTCCCCTGGGGAGGGTGATTTCTCATCTTCTCTCTATCTGTCTGATTAACACATACACCCTATAGCAAATACATATTATATATGTATAATATATATGCTATATTTGTTATATATTTGTTTTATATATATACATATATATAGTGTGTGTGTATATATATATATAGTGTGTGTGTGTGTGTATATATATATATGTGTGTATATATATATATATATTCATTCAGTTATCCCAGAACTTTTGATTATAAAATTTAATTAGCCTATGCTTAAGGTAATTACTAGTAGTAAGAAATATTGCTGTTTTGTTTTACTGTTTTCTGCTTGCAGAGCCTTTGTTCTCTATTTCCCCTCTTGCAGTCTTCCATTGTGATGAGGTGATTTTCTCTAGTGGTATTTTTTTTCTTTTTCTGGAGAGGTTTTTGCTATAGGACATGTGTGCACGCCAGAAGGACAGAGAGAGACTGAGAGACAGAAAGCAAGATATCACCCCCCAGGGGGGATGGCCCCTCCACAATCTCTTCTCCTCCATTCTCCTCC
>NW_006204345.1:33560-35410 GCF_000334495.1 Tupaia belangeri chinensis
GCGTATTTATACTGATAACACCTTAATTTCAAATGTATACAAAACCTCCATACTTTCATTCCCCCCATAAAAAACATAATTTATGGTGTTTAGTTACATCATTTTGTAAAATGTTCTTATTGACTTCACAAAAAAGAGACAGACAGAGAGAGATGCAGCATCTGTGACCCACTCCCACACACAGCCAGCCCGGATAAGGGGCACACCTGTGCCTAGTGTACTCTGGGATGTTTCCGAATCTGAGCTGGAGACAGTCCTACGTGGGTCTGCCTCGTGTTTTACCACAACACAATCATATGCTTCCACAATTTGCATCTGTTTATATTGTGCATCTGGTAACAAATTGTTGTAGCAATTGTTATTTTCAGTAGATTTGTCTTTTCACCTCCATGCTAGAGATAGAAGGGATTTACATGCCATTACCATATTGAGTATTCTGAATTTGACTGCACGCTTACTTTCACTAGTGAATTCATACTCTGAATGTTTTCATATTGCTAACCAGTGTTCTTTCATTAAAACACTCATGTACTATTTCTTGTAAGACTGGCCCAATGCTGATACAACTCTTCACTGTTCTGGGACCAGCAGTGAGCGTAATGGCTATGTCGCTGGACTCCCACGTAGTCAAACGCAGTTCGCGTCCCAGACCCGGTGGTTTAAAACTCACGCTGGGCACGTGTGTGTGCGTGCCCAAGATCCCGAGAGGAGAATGGAGGAGAAGGGATTGCGGTGTGGCCATCCCCCCTGGGGGGTGATTTCTCACTTTCTGTCTGTCTTTTTCTGTCTGTCTGGTGAGCGCACGTGCCCTATAACAATAAAAAAAAAACTCTCAAAAAAAAAATCTTCCCTGTTCTGATCCTCACACAACTTTATGAGGTAAACTCTATTACAGCTGGCCTTCAAATAACAAAAGTATGAACTGCATAGGTTTACTTAGATGTGGATTTTTAAAATAAATATGCTAGAATACAATACAGCACTGTAAAAAATTTTATCTTTCTATGATTTTACTTTTTTTTCTGAGTATATACATTCCTTTAATGTATGTCAAAGCATCATGTTACAGTAAAAATCTTTACTTATTTTGGAAGCCCACTTAATTACTTTGAGCAACATTACATACAACTCAACAGATACAAGGACATAGTGGACAACTCCTTGAAATGTTAGAGCTAAATCACAAAGAGTAATTGGATTATGTAGACAACTCCCGATAAAGTGTGATTTATTCCTGTACTGTGTTCAGCGTTAGATTTGTAAAATCCAACTGAGAAAGGGAGATCAAAGAACTGAGCATTTTTCTTGAACCAGACTTGGGCAATAGTGAGATAAGTAAGTCTTAAATATTTAATTCATTATGCTTTTCATTTAGTTTTGCTACACATTTCCAGTTTCAAAATTTACACCTGTGCCTGTGGGTGCTATCTATTTTAAGAACAGCTTAATACTAGGCATCCTTTAAAATAATTTTTATTAATTATAAAAAGTACACTCAGGTAAGAACTCTGTAAATCATTTTCTTTTAGAAGAAAAGCATAAAATATTCAGGGAACTTTATTTTTAAAGGGTTAAATCAAATAAGACACAGCTTTCATTTACCCAAACATGCAAAAAGAAATGAAGAGCTACCAGGTCCTCCAGGCGCCTTCTCTTCAGGGCATTTCTCCAGGTCTTGGCGCTGTGGCTGGCTGGGGGACGTTCTTGCTGAGCTTCTCCTGGGCCATACAGATCCCCGCTGGGCGACCACTTTCAGGGTGCCACGACCTACCAGGCCACCCCTCGACCACCGCGAGACTCCACTCCAGGCTCAGCTCCGGGGGGCGCCGCCTGAGCGAGGTTCTTAGGCG
>NW_006204346.1:0-316 GCF_000334495.1 Tupaia belangeri chinensis
GTTTCTTTCTTTCTTTTTATTTTTTCTTTTTTTTTTCCTTTTTACTTATTTTTATTATTTTTATTATTTTTTATCATCATAATCTTCTTTATATTACATTGGATTGCATATAACTTTACAGTGTATTACAATGCTTTTTCCAAAGGGAATGCCATGCATGTCAGTCAATACAGAGACATTAATCTCCCCGCTTCAACATTCAATATCTTTTCTATGTTTTCCCCAATCATTATTACTATTATTCTAATTATTTTTTTTAAAACAGTCAATCACTATTTCTCATTTTGCTTGTAAAAAGACTTTGCCCATCGTGACT
>NW_006204346.1:456-1796 GCF_000334495.1 Tupaia belangeri chinensis
ACTGCAGCAATGGGAACTGTGTGTCACTGTATATCTCTGGCGGTCCTTGAGGGTGATTTTCTGTTTGTGGTTATCTGGGCCTCAGGAGGACTACACTCAGGAGGACTATACACACCCTAATCATAGCCAATTTTGGGGTTTCTACAACAATAATTGGAGCAGGAGGTGCTTGTACCAGAGCTACTTTTATTCCAGGAACCTGAAGATTTTTCCACACCACTACCACCGCCAAATCCTCCACCTTCTTCCAGTTATCACTTGTACCTTCTCTCTTCATTATCTTCTTCCTTTTCATTGCCTGAACTCTGAAGCCACTGTAATCAACCTCTTTTTGTTCAAATTCTTTCCAGTCATCTTCACCCATCTTCACGACCTTGGTGGCTGCCTCAGGGTCCTTGGGTCCGGAGCCAGCTCTCCAGCCATTGCCCTGGAAGGCCAACAGCCCCGCGCTGCCGCCCACTGTGCCTGTGGCTCCTCTGCTTCGTCTGGCGCTGACCACCTCGTCCACAGCTCCTTCTTGTCGCTCTTGGTGAAAACGTTTTCCGGGCTCTGCTCCTCTGAGTAAACCAAGGTCGCAGCCTTTCAGCCCTGCATGGGTGCCACCGGCAGCGGGCGCTGCCCTCAGGACTCCAAGCTTGGAGTTGAGGCTGGTTCTCAGCTCACGCTGCCAGGCGCGGGACGCCTCTGCCCTGTGGAGTCCCTGAGGCCTGTGCGGTGGGGCGGGTGGCTTCCCGGATCTGCTGAGCTGTGTCCTGTCCGCCCAGAACGCACCCACCACTGCCTCCGCCACTGCCCAAGCCTTCCCCGGGCTCTAGCTGCTGCTGCAACCCAGTGCAGGATCCCGACCGCCCAACAGCCAGAAAGGGAGAGGAACCTGCTGGGCCAGAGGCCCCTGCAAGAGACGCTTTTCTATCTTAAGAGAAAACTTTAAATACAGATGTACTTAATAGACAGTAAACATACAATGTGTTCTCTGAAAGCCAACAAAATCCTCAATACCTGTAACTTGGAGGTGATGCAGAAGGCAGACACATACCAAAAGTATTTGTGACCAATTTAGCTAGAAAATGCCCCCTGCTTGCTTGGCTTAATAATACTTTAATGTTTGAGCAGTGAAAAATACCAATAAAAATCGATGTACAGACAAATACTTGAAGAGCTTTGCTAATGCTTTCAATGAAAAATTCTTGTTTAATTATTTATCCATCATGTCAAAATATGTATTTATTTTGAACCAGAACAAAATAGATATTACCCTCACAAACTCACACTTCAAGACTTATTTTTAAAAATTAATTCTGGGAAAATAAGTCCCTTCACACACACACACACACACACAC
>NW_006204346.1:2142-9429 GCF_000334495.1 Tupaia belangeri chinensis
ACATCATTAGTTTTGTAGTTTGAGGTTTTATATTTAAACCTTTGATCCATTTTTAGTGTTTTGGGGTTTTTTTTGGTTGTTGTTAATGGAAGAGAAAGGGTTCAGCTTCATATTACTGCAGGTAGATTTACAGTTCCTCCAGCACTATTTTTAAAAAAGACTTTCTTTTACCCACTGCATTGTCTTGTACACTTGTCAAAGTTCAACTGGCTATATAATTTGGGGGTTCTTTTTCACTGACTTCTTTTTTTATATCCTAATTTCTAACAACTTTTACATAGTTATTAGAAACCCATTTATCTGTGGTAAAGTACGTTCAAATATTTTGTCACTTTTGGAACCAGCAGTTAGTGTAATGGCTATGTGGCTGGACTCCCATGTAGTCGACTGTGGTCCAAGTCCTGGACCCGGTGGCTTAAACTCACGCTGCGTGTGTGTGCGTGCATGCCCAAGATCCCTAGAGGAGAAAGGAGGAGAAGGGATTGCAGCATGGCCATCCCCCCTGGGAGGGTGATTTCTAACTTTCTGTCTCTCTGTGTCTCTCTGCATTTCTGGTGAGCACACAAACCCTGTAGCAAAAACCTCTCCAAAAAAACCAAAATTGTCACATTTGAGGACCAGCAGGTGGCATGCTGGTTAAGGCACTCGATTCGCTCATGGCCAGCTGTGGTTTAAGTCCCTGACCAAGTGGCCTGAAAACCATTCTGGACATGTGTGTTTCAGTGCCCAAAATCCTAAGAAAAGAATGGACTGTTATGAGGCCATATCCCTTAGGATGATTTCTCTCTTTCACTCTTTCTGTCTCTCTTCGGCATGACCATGCATCCTATAATGAAAAAGAAAACCAAACAAATAAAAACCCAAAAGCAAATAAAGACACGGGATGAGTAGAGGCCATCCTGTGAATGGCAGAGATGGGTCACACCTGAAGTGTGACCTGGTAGCTGATTGTAGGAGGCATCTCCAGGGAATTTTACAATTTCCACTTTGAAAACATGAAGTGGCCCCTTCCTGGGCAAGGGCTTAGGGAATACAAGTCATATGAGAAGTATGATACAAGGCATATAAGAAGCCCGTGGGGAAATCAACCAGACTTCTGAGCCTCTAAAAGTGCTTTCTTTTCCCCCAGAAATGAGAATCTGTCAGTACACATTAGAATTCCCATCTTCAAACCAGAAACTTATTGTCTATTGAGAGGTGTTCAAAGGACACATCCATGTGGTGAGTCATGTTCATTTTGCCAATACCACTGGGGATCCCAAGTTTCCCAAGACCATTCTGGGCTCAAACATTTACCATGACTTACAGAACATAGGAAACCTGTCTAACTCACAATCACAGGCTGTTACAGTAAATGGATCCACGTGAAGATCAGCAAAGGGAAAGGTGCTTAGGCTGAAGTCCAGAAGAAGCCAGAGTGATCTTCCAGGTGTCCCCTCCCAATGGAGCTACACAGACACATGTTTAATTCTTCTAGCAACAGTGTGTGATGTATTGCTAACTCAGGAAGCTCACTCAAGCCTTGGTGTCAGGATTTTTATTAAATGATATCTCATCTTGGGATAAGATAACTCCATGACTCATGCAATGGTTGTGACTGTCTCTAGACCCTAGAACTAAAATAGCTACACTGAGGACCAGAGCCTCAAGCATAAGGAAAAATGATCAGGGAGCATATTCTAAGGACTCAGAGGTGGTCTGCCAGGAACCAAGCTTCCAGGACAGGGCTTTGGAATTTGCTGGCTCTCATATTCTGGACTACTGAGTTAAGCATTTGCTGTATAGTATTGCACAAGGGAGTCAGTCACTGGGGAGCCCCTTAAAATTTTTCTTACTATGTTCTGAAACTACTTAATCAGAAATGTACCATATTTTCTTCATGACTCATGTAGAGCAAACAATATTTCTTCCTATGTATGTGCAGCCTCACTCTCAGCTCACAGAGGAACACTGAACAGCACATTTGTCACACTACCCATATGCATATACTCCATAAGTTTTCTTTACTATATACATGTTGATATGTTTAGTAAGTTCATCAGCACAGTAAAAATCACCCATCCAAAGGGGAGGGAAGGACCTTGCGACAACCCCTTCTCCATTCTACTCTTGGGATTTTGTGCACACATGCACAAATGTCAAGCATATTTTCCAAGCTGCTAGGTCTGGTACTTAAACCCTGCACTCTTCTATGACAGATTCAGCTGCCTTAGCCACCATGTCATCTGACTTGGTCAAAAAGAAACATTTTAAGGCCTATTTATTTGTATATTCCATGAGCAAGGGAGAATGAGAAACAGAGAAAAATGAGACCACGCCCACAGCAGAGTCTTGATGCCATGATTCACCCCCAGCCCTAACCAGCTCCAACCAGCCCCAAATGAGAGGAACACCTGAGCCTACAGTGCTCAGGGAAGTCTCTGGATGTGAAGCAAGAACATCCCATATGGGTCAGTTATGCAGAGCATCACATTTACAACTATGCCACAATCTGGCCCTAGATATAAACATTTTATAAGTGATACTCATTATTATGCAAGGCAGGCTGGCAGGTTATGAATGAGAAATGCAGTTGGAAATATTGAATATAAGAAAATCCTTTAATATTTAGGACTAAACATGAACTAGTTTTCTGTGGATTTGTCTGAATTGCTTTGAGTTGTGGTTTGCAGCCTAGGATCACCCTTATATGTCATCCCATCTTGTTTGTTGGAGATCTTTAACAACTGGGCCTCAGCACAAGATTAATCCATGGCTCAAGCAACAAAATTACCCATGTTTTCTTTCCTCTCCTACCAAGATCTGTTCATCATATGTTAGCCTTTCCCATACCCCTGTCCTTCAATAGAATTGCATTTTGTAGCACTCTTAGATTGACTTTAGAAAGATATCCACTCATCCAAGATTCTCTGCAAGTTTACAGAATATCTTTACACAACACAATTTCAGTGTTGTGAAACTGGCAACATTGTGGAACAACGACCTGGTTCAACATTTTGTTTAATTTTATTTATTTGCTTTATGATTTATGGAGATGAGGAAAAGAGAGAGTGTGAGAGAGAACACATACACCACCAACAGCAGGGTCTTGTCACTCCACAAGGGGTTGCAGGCCAGCACAATCACTGAAGCACCCCCAAGAAATACCCTGCATTCTCAGACCAAGGATCTGAAACCTAGAACTTCCCAGGTTCCCATGTGGCTCCATATCTCACAGTGGTGCTCTAGTGACTACATCAATGTGGCAGAATCTAGTTCAACTTTTGGTTTCATGAGTCAAAAACAGAATACTTGAGACCTAAATAACTGAACTCTGCAGAGGCTTGTGATTTCCCAGTCCAAGACCATGATAGATTCTGTCACTAAGTGCTGCACTTTTTTTCTTTCTAGAACTATTTATTTTTTTGTAGTCATTATTGTTATTTTTCAATTTACTACAGGATACATATGTTCACTAGAGAGAAAGACACACACGCACAGAGAGAGAGAGAGGAAAAATAAGAAAGCAAGCCACCAGGTCTGGAACTCAAACCATGGTTGACCATGTTGAAGTCCAATGTCTTAACCATAATACCACCTGCTGGCCCTGATGAAGTGCAACACTTTAATCCACATGACCAGGTGTTCATCTCAGGTAGTCCCTTCCATCAGGGAATATTTGGGAACACAATAGTGATTTTGGCCCTTTCCACCCTTGACTCACCTGAGCTGATACAGAGACAGACTATACAGAGCAGGAGATGTCAGGAACCTTCACATTGGAAATGGCTGTTATGAGGCCAGTAGGTTGTGTACTGGAGATGATTTTGATGCAAAGGCTGCTCATACAGAGGTCACAGCTCAATAGACCGCACTCTAGGAAGAGGTTTAGATCTGCATGTTCAAGCCTCATTTCTCCACATTTTGTGTGATGTCCTCCAGTGTCACTTAGTCACAACAGAATCTCGAAGCATGATGCCACCCTCTGGGTGTTGTTAAAGCCTTTTTCTATTTTTTTTTTCTTTTTACTTTTCCAGAGGGAACATGAACTCACCAAAAAGATGGGAAGTAAGAAAGCAGGCCATGAGGAATGATCACACTGCTAACCTTTCTCTTCCACCTGGTCAACCCTTCAGTATTTGGGGCATGAGCACCCACTGACCCTTTGTGTTTCTCAAGCCAACAGGTCTGGGACTTAAACCACAGGGTCAGCTTGGTGGGATCCAGCTGCCTAAGCCACAAGGTCTTGGTCTGGCCTGCCCCTGTCATTTAATTGTAAGTTGAGAAAGTGATAACTGAGAGCCGGGAGCAGAGGGTCCTTGTCCTACCCACTGAGCCTTGAAGGGATGATGTGATAAAAGTCCCCACTCCACTGTGCTCCTCCTTCTCCTACTCACATAGTGAGGAAGTGTACCTACATTGGTGCTTCTACATTTTTATTCACAAAATAGAAATCCTTCTAAAAAATACTCTTCAGAGTGCCAGTATGCACAACAGGTAAATAAGTTTGAGAATGAGCATGTGGTTGGAGAAAAGGTTTCAAATCTTGTTGCTTACCTAAGGCTTGTGTGGCCTTGTGGCAATCTAGAATCACCAGTCCAGGTAAAGCTGGAGTAGATCTAATTTCTAATCTCTGATTAGTCCCCTTATTTTTTCCAGACATGATTTTTTATATTAAGCTCTTTTCTTTCTCACATGGAAACTCCCTGTGGTTTGGTCCCTGTTTTCACAGGGGCACAGAGATTTAGAGGGGAGTTTGTACTTTACGTGTGGATGAAATGGACTCAAATATGGTAGTGATCATATCTTGTTATTGGTTTTCTTTTCCCCTTGTAGCAAAATCTAGTGAACATATTACTTTGTTATATTCTTATATATGCATATATATTTTTTAATTTGAGAGTATTTTTTTCTTAGAGCATACACATTCAACCAGAAAGAGAGTGAAAGAAAGAAAGTGAAAAAAATCATACCCCAGAAGGATTGGCCCTGCTGCAATCCTTTCTCCTCTGTTTTTACTCTCAGGACTTTGGCATATACATGCAACACGATTTTCAAGCTATCCCATCTGTGACTCAAATCAAGATGTTGCAATGTGAAATCCAAAGCATAACTCCCACATCACTTGCTGGATCCATACTACCCTCTTTTAGCAATAAAGTTCAATGCTGAATAAATTTCCTATTTTCTTAGAGTTAAAATTTACAGAATCAAAGACCTTCATTTCTATAGGATGCTAAAACCCTAGTGAATATTAATGTGTATTTGATTTTTGAAAGAATCATTCATTTATTATAATTATTATTTTAATTTACCAGAATGACAGAGGGAGGGGGGGGAGTAAGAAAGCAAGCCGCCAGGTTCAGGACTTAAGCCATAGTCAACCATGTGTGAGCCCAGTGCCCTAACTACCAAGACACTCACTGGTTTTAATGTATATTGCTTAAAAGATGGATTTTTTTGTGGATATTTGATAAATACTGCATATTCCTTTACTGGGAATTTATAATATATTTATCATGTTAAAGTCCCTAAGAAACCCTGCAGTAGCTTGTATTCACCTTATTTATCTCAAATTTCTACATATAGCCACTTACCAATTTACAAAATATTTATAGCATGTAGAGAGGTCAGTGTTACCCTTTAGCATGGTATGAGGATTTATTCCAGTTTCCTAAAATAAAATCCAGTATTAATACTCTGTAACAATTGGCTATTTATTCTCTGCATGAATCCTCCCTATAAGACTTATATATTTCTGAGAAAGAGTCACTCACTCCCCATCTCTGGAGGGGGTTTATTTTAAAAAATATTTTAGGTCATGATATTGAAATATGCAGGAAGTTTTGTTTTGTTTTGATCCTTCTTTTTTTTTTCTTTTTTTTTTTTGTTTTGTGCATGCGCTCGCCAGAAAGACAAAGAAAGACAGAAAAACAGCAACGGACAAATCATAGAGAGCATTCAATTGCCAGAGAGAGACACACACAGAGAAACAGAGAGAAAGGAAATGAGGTATCACCCCTGGTGGGGCGGGGGGAGGGGATGGCCACACCATTCTCCTCCATTCTCCTCTTGGGATTTTGGACATGTGATACATATGCATCCAGCATGTTTTTCAAGATGCCAGACCTAGGAGTCAAACTGCAGTCAGCCATGTGGGAGTCCAGTGCCCTAACCACCACATGACCTGCTGGCTCCCAGCAAGAAGGGTTTTGCTCATAACGTGCCCAGTGCTACACCATGAAAAAAAGAGACAAGCACAAGACTGGCCCTAGTCTCTAGTATTCTTGGGTATAAGAGAGGTCAGGCCCCTGGATTCACTTATGCAGTTGCCAACAAGGGCAAAGGCATCGATCACCTGGGAAGAGGATATACTGACCGAGTGTCTGCAGAATCCCAGAAAGTATCTTCCAGAAACAAACATGATTTTCACTGGCATTGAAAAGAAGGCAGAAAGAGCAGAGTTGAGAGCTTATCTTGAAAAAGCTACTCACGAGTAATAGTTGGTGACTGCCTGGACAGCAGGTGGCCTAGTGGGTAAGGTTCTGGATTCCCACATGGCTGAAGGTTATTTAAGTCCTGGACCTGGAGGCTTGAATTTCACACCAGATATGTGAACATACATGTCCCAAATCCTGAGAGGAGAATGGAGGAGTAGGGACTGCAGTGTGGGTATTCTCCCCCACCACCCCCATGAGTGATTTCTCACTTTCTCTCTTTCTGATCCTCTGTTGAGGGCATGTGCCTTATATGTTGCAAAACTCTCTCTATAAAACTATAATTGGCCACTCCCTTACTTATGTCAAAACAGAAATGTCTTAATTTTTTTAAAAAAAAGAATTATTTTTTTCTTTTAATTTCTTTAGTTTTTATTACTTTTTAATTTGACCAGAGGGAGAAAAAAAGAAAGTGAAAAAGAATGCCTCCAGGTCTGGGACTCCAACCATGGTCAGTCATGTAGAAGTTTAGTGCCTCAGCCATCACGTCACCTTCTGGCCCCATGTCTCATCTTTTTATGTGTACTATAACTAATTAATATCCTATGCCATAATTCAAATGATTGGCTGATGGAATATTTCTGTTGGACAGTCCTATTGTAGTTAAGACTGGCTTATGATTAAATGAATGTTGTTGGTTTTACAAAATTTAATAGTAATTTCCATTTGATAAATGCTTTTTTCCCTTCCTAATACATAATTAGTAATGCTCATCTTTGTATGAAAATTGCGAATGCCATCTCAAAACTTACTGAAAAAAGGGGAACCAGCAGTTAGCGTAATGGCTATGTCACTGGACTCCCACGTAGTC
>NW_006204346.1:9774-11034 GCF_000334495.1 Tupaia belangeri chinensis
ATCCCAGGAGGAGAATGGAGGAGAAGTGATTGTGGCATGGCCATCCTCGCTGAGAAATGATTTCTCGCTTTCTTTCTCACTATCTCTGTCTGTATCTCTTTTCTCCAGAAAGTGCACATGCCCTAAAGTGAAAACCTTTAATGAAAAAGCAAAAAGGGAATCAAAATCTACTGGAGACTTTTTTTTCTTTAGGCTTGTATGTAACTGGTTCTTTGAATATATAAATACTAGGGAAATTCCTTCACTATGCAAAACCAAGCAGACTCACCTGTGTTTTATTTTGTGTTAATTAACCAATTAAAGGCAAGGGCTGAAGTTAAGCTACTGATTTCTACTTTATATTTTTGGTATTAACTCTGCCAATCCAATTAGAATTCCCTGTATCTGAAACAATGCCTTTTATTATTGAAAGGCATTTTAATGTAGTTTGTGTATACTATCAAATAGAGAATAAGTAACATTTTACATATTTTATAAATGATTTGTAAGATCAGATGCTTTGAAAACCAGTGTGATGGGACCAGCAAGTGGTTAACAGGCTGGACACTCCCACGTGGCTGACCATGGTTCAAGTGCTGGACCTAGCGACTTGCTTTCTCACTTTCCTCTCTCTCTCTCTGTTTCTCTTTGGTCAAATTGAAATAAATGAGTGAATGAATGAATAAAATGGAATGAAATAATTCTTTAAATAAATAAATAAAATCAGTGTGTTGAAATTTAGTATCAAGTTAAGTTTTACCTTTGAATAAGTTTTTAAAGAGTTATTTAATCATTATTATTATAATTATTTTCTTTTTTATTTTTCTTTTTTATTTAAATTTGTTTACCTTCATTCACTGTACATCATTACAACATACAAAATGAGATTTTCCATCCAGAGTACACTGTATATTGTCTCAATCAAGCACATCAACATACATATTATCATCAACAAATAATTTTCCATTTCTTGTTTCCTGTATGTTTTGCTTTTTTTCCCCCATCCTTGATTCCCTATCTCTTACCCTCTGCCATCTCCCACTCTCTTCCCACACTGTCTCTGGTATCTATGGTTACTTTCTATACTGTTCCTCCCCCCATTTATTATTGAATTACTAAAGATCTTAATTAATCTAAATATTTTCATAGCAAACACAGCTGATATATACATTTCTATGAACACAATTCTAACTTTAGGCATCCTATAAAGTAGCACCTAGCTAGGGCTATATATCTTACTGCGGTCATTGAATGAATTTTTTTTTTCTGAAACTTTTTTTT
>NW_006204346.1:11059-12516 GCF_000334495.1 Tupaia belangeri chinensis
TTCCCTAAGCATCATCACAGCATACAAAATGTGATTTATCATCCAGAATATACTGCACAGTGACTTAATCATGCATATTATTATAAAAAACTTTCCATTTACTATTCCTAAAATTTTTTTACTCCTCTTTCTGACCCTCTATCCTTTCCCACCCTTCTTCTCACACTGTCTCTGGTGTCTTCTATTCCTTTTCCACCCACATTGTATTGATCACACAATTTCTTAAATAATCTAACTACTTTCAATGGTGAGTTTACATGGTACTATTAAGAAAACCAGTTTTAACTTAAGTCATAGAAATGCTAAGGAACTTTTCTTAAAGCCAGAAGGTTTAAAATAAGGAGATAATATTGGCAGCATAAATTTGTAAAATATGTCATCATAAGACTTAAAATAAGAAAAAGCCAAATGACAAATTAAAGAAAAAAAAAGAGTGGAGGAAGAAAGAAAGAAAGAAAGAGAAAAAAAAAAGAAAAGAGAAGAAGAAATGAAAGAGAAACAAAGGAAATATTTTAGGACCCATGCCCAAACCCAGGAGAACAGGTCAGTCAAGAGATTCTTTCCAGGACTTCTTTTTCTGCCTAAGAATGCTCACAGACCGCAGAAGAAGACTTAGGGAGTTGTGAGACTCACTCAATGATAGGAACACTTGCAGGATAATGGCCAGCCCAGGCATTCTAGCCTCTCCTTCCTGGTCTCCCAGGTCTTTGCTGATCTTTTGGTGGGGCGCAGCTCCATACATCCACAGACCACAGCTGGAGGAGGAACAGTGGTCATGCTCAAAGGGACCCTCAGGGAATTTTCTGGGCCATCTTTAATAACAGGCACTGCTCTAAACTATTGACTCAGAATGCAGAGAGTCTGGGTTTTTTCTTTTTTTAATTTTTGCGATAGGGCATGTGTACTTGCCACTGGAGAGAGAGAAAGAGAGAGAATGAGAAATCACCTGTTAAGGGATATGGGCAAGCCACAATCACTTCTTTCTCTTTGCAGTATTTTCGGTATGTATGCACACATGTACGGTGCATATTTTTCTTTTTTATAAATGTATTTATTATTATCATAATCTTGTTTATATTACATTGAATCACATATTACTTTACAGTGTATTACATTTCTTTTTCCAGAAGGAATACTACGCACATCAGTCAATACAAAGACATTAAAATCCCCATCATAATCAACCAATAGCTTTACATTTTTTCCAGATTATTATTATTATTCTATTTATTTATTTATTTATTTATTTATTTATTTATTTATTTATTTATTTATTTATTTATTTATTTATTTATTTATTTATTTATTTATTTATTTATTTATTTATTTATTTATTTATTTATTTATTTATTTATTTATTTATTTATTTATTTATTTATTTTGCTATAGGGCACGTGTGCTTGCCAGAAAGACAGAGAGAGACAGAGAGACAGAAATTGAGAAATCCTCCCAGGAGG
>NW_006204346.1:12701-27491 GCF_000334495.1 Tupaia belangeri chinensis
TCAGACCAGTCCAGTTGAGAATACTATACATGTTATCATGAACAGGTAATAACCCATTCTGAGGGTTGTCAATTCACACTTGTTACTGTGTCCTGTGCTGGGCAGTAACTTCTCAATCTAATATAATCCCACTTGACTATTTTAGGGATTATTGCCTGGGCTTTGGGAGTCTTATTTAAGAAGTCTACCTTCTCCAGTGTCTCCCAGAGTTTCCCCAGCATTTTCCACCAGTATTTTTATAGTTTGAGGTCTTAGGTTCAGATCTTTGATCCCTTTTGAGTTGACTTTTGTTAATGGTGAAAGATGGGGGTTCAGGTTCATCTTTTTACAGGTGGATACCCAGTTTTTCCAACATCATTTACTAAAGAGGTTTTCCTTTTTCCAATAGATTGACTGGTATCCTTTGTCAAATATCAGTTGGCTGTGAGCTTTGGGGGTTATTTCTGGGGTCTCTATTCTACTCCATTAGTCCACATGTCTGTTTTTGTGCCAATACCATGCTGTTTTGATGATCACAGCTTTATAATATATATTGGGATCAGGGAATGATATGCCGCCCACTCTACTCTTCCTGCACAGAATTGCTTTGGCTATATGAGGTCTTTTATGATCCCCCCAAAATTCTAATTGTCTTTTCTATATCTGTGAAGAGTATATCTGGTATTTTGATTGGAATTGTATTACATATGTAGATTAATTTGGGTAGTATTGCCATTTTGATTATGTTAATTCTTCCAATCCAAAAATATGGGATGTCCTTCCACTTCTTTATGTCACTTTCACTATCTTTTTAAAGATTTTCATAGTTTTCTTTATAAAGGTCTTTGACTTCCTTAGTTAGGTTTATCTCTAGGTATCTTATACATTTTTATGGCTATAATGAAACAGATCCTTTTCTTCAGCTCTACTATGTTCAACTTGTTCATATATAGAAATGCTATAAATTTCTGGATGTTGATTTTGTAATCTGCCACTTTATTGTATTTGCTTATTAATTCAAGAAGTTTTTTCATGGAGACCTTTGGGTCTTCTAAGTATACTATCATGTCATCTGCAAATAACGATATTTTCAACTCTTCTTTGCCTATTCAATGTCTTTTGTATTGTTCTCTTTCTGATTGCATTCACTAAGACTTCCAGCACTATATTAAAAGCAGTGGAGAAAGTGGGCAGCCTAGCCTAGTACCAGTTTTTAGTGGAAAAGATTTTAGATTTTCTTCATTCAGTATAATGTTAGCTGTAGGTTTTTCATAGATGGCTTTTATTGTATTGAGAAATGACCATTCTATACTAATCTTTCTGAGGGTCTTAATCATGAAAAGTTGCTGTATTTTATCAAATGCTTTCTCTGCATGAATTGAAATGATCCTATGGTTTTTATCTTTCTTTCTGTTAATATGGTATATTACATTTATGGTCTTACATATGTTGAACCACTCTTGCATCCCTGGGATAAAGCCTATCTGGCCGTGATGAATGATCTTTGTTATATGTTGCTGGATACGATTTGCGAGTATCTTGTTGAGAATTTTTGCATCTATATTCATCAATGATATTGGTCTGTAGTTTTCCTTTTTTTTATGTCCTTATCTGTTTTGGGAATGAGGATGATGGAAGCTTCATAAAATGAATTTGGAAAGTTTTTTTCCTCTTGAATCTTTAGAAATAATTTTAGTAGGATAGGGATTAACTCTTCCTTAAAGGTTTTGTAGAATTCAGAAGAGAAACCATCTGGACCTGGGCTTTTCTTTGTTGGGATCTTATTTATTACTGCTTCAATCTCCTGGCTTGTTATAGGTTTATTCAGGTTTTCTATGTCCTCCCGATTCAATCTTGGTAGACTGTATACATCCAGGAATTTGTCCATCTCCTCCAAGTTACCCTGTTTGTTTGCATATAATCGCTTATAGTATCCTCTAATGATACTTTGTATTTCTATTAAGTCTGTTGTAATGTTGCCTATTTTATCACATATTTGATTTATTTGGTTTCTTTCTTTCTTCTCCTTTATCAATCTAGCCAATGGTGTGTCAATCTCATTAATCTTTTCAAAGTATCAGCTATTTCACTTATTTCTGTTCGAACTTTTAATATTTATTTTTGCCTGGCATTTTTAGTTTTTTGTTGTTTTTGTTGTTGTTGATGGTGTTTTTCCAATTCCCTGAAGCATGATGTTGGGTTATCTATTTGCCATCTTTCCATCTTTTCTTATATGCACTAATTGCTATGAATTTCCCTCTTATGACTGCTTTTGCTTTGTCCCATAAATTATGGCAACTTCTGTACTCATTATTATTTGTTTTCATAATTTTTATTTCAGGCTTAATTTTGTCAGGAGTTAAAAATTAATTCAGTAGGAAGTTGTACAGTTTCCATGTGTTTGTGTATTTTTGAGGGTTTCTCTTGAAATTAATCTTGAGTTTAATTCCATCATGGTCAGAGATGCTGGATATAGTTTCTATGCCTTTTAATCTGTAGAGACTTGATTTGTGTCTTATCACATAGCCAATCTTTGAAGAGGTTCTATGCCTGGGTGATGTACATTTTCTGGACTTAGGGTGGAAAGTTCTATAGATATTTATCAAGCCCATTCAATTTATAGTATCATTTAGGTCCTTTATCTCTCTATTTATTTTTGCCTGGAAGATTTGTCTAAAGGAGATAATGGGGTGTTGATATCCCCAACATTTATTGTGTTGCTCACTATCTCTCCTTTTATCTCCAGCAGTCCTTTCCTTCACATATTTTGGTGCTCCTGAGTTGGTGTATAGATATTTGTAATGTTATGTCTTCTTGCTGGATTACCCCATTTACTATTATATAGTGTCCATCTTTGTCTCTTCTTACAGTCTTTGACTTGAAGCCTATTTTTTTCTGAAATCAATATCACAACTCCAACCTTTTTTTGATTTCCATTTGCCTGGAGTATCTTTTTCCAGCCTTTTACTTTTAGTCTATGTATGTCTTTATTCATAATGTGAGTTTCTTGTAGGCAACAGATAGAGGGTTTCTGCTTTTTTATCCATTCGGCCTTTCTGTGTCTCTTAATTGGAGAATTTAATCCATTGACATTCAATGTTATTATCAATATTTCCAGAACTATTTCTATCATTAAGTGAGCCATTTTCTTGGTTGCGTTTTGTTCTCATATAACTGTCTGTCTGACTTTTGTTTTCTGGGTATAGCACTCCCTTCAGAATCTCTGGAAGAGCTGGTCTGGAGTTGGTAAATTTCTTCAGATTTTGTTTATCTGAGAATGTTTTTTTATCTTTTGTTCCCTTATGAAAGATAATCTTGCCAGGTATAGTATTCTTTGTTGAAAATGTTTTTCATTCAACACTTTGACTACATTTCCCCATTCTTTCCTTGCTGCATTGTTTCTGCCAAGAGGTCCATTGTTAGACTGAGGGGTGGCCTTTGTAAGTAGCTGGACATTTCCTTCTTGTCAACTTTGTTATCTTGTCTTTGTTGTTTTTGCCAATCTGGTTATGATGTGCCTTGGAGAGGATCTTCTTGGGTTCATTCTGCTCGGGGTCCTATGTATTCTTGGCCTGGATATTTGAATGCCTTTCTAGATTTGGAAAATTTTCTTCCAAAATTTCATGGAATAAATTATCAATGCCCTTATTATTTTCTTCTTCTTGTGAGATACCAGTTTTCTGTATGTTGGGGCACTTGATGTTATCCAATACTCCTTGTATATTATCCTCACTTTTCTTAGTTGTTTTCTCAATTTTCTTGAAACTGTTTTCTAGGTCAGATGTTTTGTCTTCTGCATTCGAGATTCGATCCTCTGCCTAATCTAATCTACTTTTAATATTTTTAAGGGAGGATTTGATTCTTTTGTAGCACCTTCTTTAACCCTAGACCTTCCATCTTGTTCTTTGTTAAGGTGTCTATTTATACTTTTAAATCATGAAAAGACTTCCTCATCACCTGGAGCTTATTGTCTCTTTTCTCTTCCATCTCAGTTTGGTCACTACAAATATTCTGAATTGCTTATCTGACATGTCCATGATATTCATTATATTGACTATGGGTGATATGGGCTTGACAATTTCCCTTGGGAGAGAAGCTTTTTGTTGTTTGCTCATATTTCTTGAGACTCTGTGATTGTTCCTAGTCATCTGGTGACCTAGACGTTCCTTCCTAACTTATTCAGTCTGTCTCTGAGTGTTAAAAGGTGTGCAGAATTAGAAAATTAATGATCTCTTTTCTGATCTCCCTACCTGTTGCTTACCCATGCACTGTTGTCACTGGTCCTGAGTGATCTGGGAGTGGTGAGCCTACAACTGACCTAATAAGCTTCACCTCAGGAGTAAAAAAAAATAAAATAAAATAAACATTGCACAATGCCCACCATGTGCTATTCAAAGCTCTGAAATTCTGAGAGTCCGAAGGCAAGTGGGGAAGGGTTGGAGGATAAGCCACAGGTCCCATCCTTTAGGGCCTGCAGCTACATGCAGCCTGGTGTCCGGCACTGCCGTTGGCTTGAACTGGTCTCCAGATGGGGTAGAAAGGGGTGCAAGTTCTTCTTAAAGTCCCAAGAAACAAACCTAAAGTTCAGAGAAAAGTAGGAGCCCAGTGCATTTTTTAAGCCATCCAGTCCGGGAATTGATCCATGCAGTTGACCATGTGGGATCCAGCACCCTCATTATGCCACCTACTACTCAGCATTGTTTATTTTGAAAAATTGTTTCAAAGTGGCCAGCAGGTGGTGTGGTGGTTAAGGCTCTGGACTCCTGCATGACTGATTATGGCTTGAATTTTAGACCCGGCAGCTTATAAGTCAAACTGAGCATGTGTATATGTGTGTGTGTGTGTGTGTGTGTGTGGTCAAAATCTTTAGAGGAGAATGAATTGTGGTATGGCTATCCCCCACAGGATGGTGATTTCTCACTTTCCTTCTCTCTGTTTCTGTGTCATTTATGAGCACATGTGCCTTCTGGCAAAAGTACCCTGAAAAAAAAAAAAAAGACTGCTTAGAAGTTTATTCTTTTTATTAGTCAAAGAGACAAAATGAGGACAAGAGATCTATTGAGAAACAGGCATTTCCAAAAGTGTCTCAACACATTATATACCAGGATGGTGATTTCTCACTTTCCTTCTCTCTGTTTCTGTGTCATTTATGAGCACATGTGCCTTCTGGCAAAAGTACCCTGAAAAAAAAAAAAAAGACTGCTTAGAAGTTTATTCTTTTTATTAGTCAAAGAGACAAAATGAGGACAAGAGATCTATTGAGAAACAGGCATTTCCAAAAGTGTCTCAACACATTATATACCCCCAGGCTCATCCAGTCCAACATCTTGGGTATACTTATGCCCAGAACATTCCTGGAGGTCTTGAGATATAAACTCTAAACCTTCTCATGTAAGTTAACATTGCAGTGCGTCATGTTTTATCACTTCACATTCGTTATTCCTTATCTCATAGAAAATGGTTATTTTAACTTGGCTAAAATGAAACCTCATTGTAGTTTTTGATTTATACTTTGTTGGTAATTAGTGATATTGAGCTTTTTTTTTTCCACATAGTTGGCCATTAAATGCCTTCTTTAGAAATGTTTATGTCTTGACTTAATTTTGCAACCAGGGTGTTCTTTTATCATTTTTTGGTTTTGGTTTGGACTCATAGACATTCTTATAAACATTGAATATTAATCCTTCATTAGATGAATAGACTGACAATACCTTTACACCTGAAGCATTTCTCTTCACCCTGTTGATTTGCTATGCAGGATAATTTTAGTTTGCTATAATGTCCAGCTGTATATTTTTGCTTTTGTTGCCTAAGATTATCAGGTCTTCTTCAAAAAAATCTGTGCCCTGATCAATACCTGAGGAATTTTCCCTTTTTTTTCTTCTCTTGTCCTGATTTGTGTATTACATATAAGTTTGTAATTTGTTCTTTCTGACATGGATAGCCACTATCTCCAGCACCATTTATTGAAGTATGTTTTTTTCCCAGTCTATGTTCTTGGCATCATTTTTGAATTTTAGTGGCCAGCAGATGGCATGGTAGTTGAAAGCACTGGACTTCCAAATGGAGGACCACAATTTGAGTCTCAGACCTGGTTGCTTGCATCCTCACTCTCCCTCACTCTCTGGTCAAATTAAAATAAATAGTAGTAATCAAAATAATAAAGGTAAATAAAGAAAGCATTTCTAGAAAAGAGAGAGAAGATACAAATCAATAAACCAGATATGGAACTAAAGATATTATTCCTGACTATAGAGAAGAAAAAATTTTCTAGGAGAACAGAATAAATACTAAATAATTAATTAAAATTTTGCCATTAATCAATACCCATAATGTAAGAAATACCCATTAATCTAAGAAACCAATCATAATTGAAAGTATAATAACTGTAAGAGATGAGATGTATACAAGAATTGTTTTAACAATGAATTTAAGAAGTCAGTAATTTTCAGTTACTTTACAATATGAGAATATAAAATCAGTACATTTTTGGTTCAAAACCCTAAAAATCAAGAAACAGCCTTATGCTACAAACTTTAGATATTTTTGGAAACTCTTCTGTTTTTAAAAGCTTTCCAGGAATTCTTATCAGGTCTTATCAGAATAATATAGCATTTTGGGGCAAAGATACAGCCTAGGAGCCCTGCACTGGAGGCCAAGATCGAGAAGACCTCCACAGCCACCATGAATTTACCCTTTGTGCTGTGATAGACAGGGACAAATGTGACCCAGACACTGCAGAACACCAGCATGCTGAATGTGAGGAGCTTTGCTTCATTGAATGTGTCAGGCAGGTTCCTGGCCAGGAAAGCCACAGTGAAGCTCCCCAAAGCCAATAAGCCCAGGTAGCCCAGGACACAGTAGAAAGCAGTGACTGAGCCCTTGTTGCACACAATGATGAGATTTCTGGGCTCAGAATGTGAGTCTATATCAACAAAGGGGGGAGAAGTTCCCAGCCATATTCCACAGATAATCATTTGGATCAAGGAGCAAATGGGAATGACAGAGTTGGAAGCCCCTGAGAGTAGCAACCACCTCATGGTTCTTCCAGGCTTCATTGCCTTGAATGCCAGAATTACGGTAATTGTTTTGGCCAAAACACTGGAAATAGCCACAGTGAACACAAGGCCAAATGTTACTTGTTGAAAGACACAAGTCGCTGTGTCAGGATGGCCAATGAAGAGCAAGGAGCAGAGAAAGCATGGCAGGAGAGAGATGAGCAGGATAAAGCTGAGAGCCTGGTTGTTGGCCTTGACGATGGGAGTGTCTCGGTGCTTCACAAAAAAACCCAAAACTACAGCTGTAAGAACAAAGAGGCACAGAGCTATACAGGCCATGGTTGTCCCCAAACCATCCTCAAAAACCAGGAATGTCACAGGCTTGGGGAGACAGTGAGTTCTTTCACTGTTTGGATACTCTTGAACTGGGCACTGGACACACTGCTTTGCATCTGGTGACAAAACAAAGATCCAGCAATTAAATCACACAAATTGATTGTCATGTTGAAGGAAATGGTAACTTTTGTGTAATTCTGTAGAGATAAAGGCCCTGAGGTAATACTAAGATATATGTTGATGACACTGGAAGAAATTTTTCAGCTTAAGGTAGCACGAAAATTACTTAAGGCTGGATCTCAGCATATGAGAATCTTGGTTGGCCCATCTAGTGGCTCTGAATAATGCTATCAATGATGAGGATTTATACCAGATCTCTTCTCTCTTTCCTTATGATAAACCTTACATTTCCATGGCTTCTCATATTTGTTCATTACAACAGAAATGAATACTTTTTTTTTTAATATTCAGAGAAAAAGAACTTTACCTTGTCCTCTTGAAATATCCTTTTATCTCTATTCTAATTTCTAAGATTTTTTCTTGTATATAGCATGTCACTTGTGTACCTACTCTTCTCATAGTACATTTTAATTATTCTATCAATGTTATCATAAACAATCCTATGTAAATGTTGAAAATTGGTTTGATTTAGGGGTTTTTTTGTAGAGTTTTTTTGCCTTAGGGCACGTGTGCTTGCCAGAGTGAGAGAGAGAGAAAGAAACAGACACAGTGAGAGAAAAAGTGAGAAATAGCCCTCTGGGAGGATGGCCATGCTACAATCCCTTTTTCTCCATTTGCTTCTCAGAATCTTAGGCATGCAAGCACACCTGCCTAGCATAGTTTCAAGGCACCATATTCAGGACTCAAACTGCAGTTAGCCATGTGAGAGTTTAGCAATAAAATCACTATGGCAACTGATGTTCCCAGAAAATTGTTTTAATTTAAAACATTTAAATCTTAAATGGAATTTGATTGCTCCTACATAGCAATTGTTTGAGAAATTACTATTATAATTATATGATAGAAAGATGGAGTGTTCTTTTTGAAGTATCCAATTATATACATCTGAAAGCACAGTTTGTAAAAATTTTTTGAAAGGCCTTTATACATTATGTGGGCTCTATTGCAAATACTCACTTCTATTGTTATGTAGCAGGAAAGCAGCCACAGAGATTATGGAAATGAACAAGCATGTCTGTATTTCAATTACATTTGCTTCTTTTTACAAAAATAGGTGGTGTACTTAATACTTTCTCCAGTATTTGTTTACTTTTGGTAATACTAAGGCAATAGTATTGGGCTGTCAAAAAAAATCATGACACATTTTTCCATAGGAAAGAAAAAAAAACTAAAAATAGATTATGACTCTTCCAACAACCCAATATCTTCTCCTAGATTACACTGGGGACCATCAGGTGTCATGAAAGTCAAAATCCTAGTGTGGTAGTATGATGGGAGAAGTAGAGTCTGTGGAAAGACATTAAGAGTGAAAATAAAGAGACATGACTTTTATGGGACACAGAAATGGAATAATATCTGTTGATGATAACATGTAGGGTATCCCTAACTGAACTGGTGAGAAAGGTATTCATGTTGGAAATTCACTTTACAAGCTAAGTGATGTATACTGATGGAATGTATAAAAGAAATTAAAATAATAAAAAAATCCTAGACTCCCACATGACTTATTGCAGTTTGAGACATAGTAACTAGCTTTCTCACTTTCCCTTTCTATTTCTTTCTTTTTCTTTCTTTCCCTCTTTCTTTCTTTCTTTCTCTCTCCTTTCTTCTTTCTTCTTTCTTTCTTCTTTCTTCTCTTTTTTTCTTTCTTTTTTTTTGAGAGGTTTTCTTGCTATAGAGTGTGTGAGCTTGCCAGAAAAAACAGAGAGGGACAGAGAGACAGAAAGCAAGAAATCCCCCCCCCCCCAGGGGGGATGGCCATGCCGCAATCCCTTTTCCTCCATTCTCCTCTCGGGATCTTGGGCATGCATGCACATGAGCCCAGCGTGAGTTTAAGCCACCAGGTCCTGGACTCGAACTGCAGTCTACATGGGAGTCCAGCATCATAGCCATTACGCTAACTGTTGGTCCATTTCTTTCTTTCTTGTCTCTCTCTTGTGAGTGTGTGTGACCTGTAGCTAAGGTTAATAACAATGATAAATAAAATTAAGTAAATAGCTCTTAGAAAAAAGGGAATTAAATTGATAATCAAATTTTTTCCTTACATTACTTATTCCTATTCCAAGAGTAAGCAGATACTCCAGACTTCTGTTTCAGGACTAGGTTTGCCACCCACATGCATATTTATTTCTTGTTTTGCACAATTATTTGATTTTGCAATTCCTTCACAAAAAATGAGTATTGAATTGCATAATACTTATGGAAGAATTCAAACTGTGGCAGACTACAATATAGAGAAATTACTAGACATAATATGAGCTTGGTTAGCTAAAGACTGACTGCTGTTCTGCTTCTGTAAACTGCTTGCAGAAGCTTGCAAGCCCATTTTACTATACCTGCAAATTGTGCCCCTTGTATCCTTGCGTTTTCACAATCCTTGCAGCATTCTTCCCAGAAATTTTTGCAGCCTTTCCTTCCCTTGCAAAACTCCCCTTGTGGGTACAACAGCTGCAACCCCCAGCCCTTAGCCCTTCCTCTTTCCTGGAATCCCTCCCACCTGGTGGTGTGTAGACCCTTCCTCAAGATTGGAAATCCCCCCTGTGGATTTTGTGCTTAAATGCTCTGCAGAACTGCAAGACAGGGCTGACACCTTGATACTGCCTGCTTGCATTGTAGGGTGGCAGTCCCTGGTCAGAAATAAAGGCTCATACATTTTTATTCCTTGAGTGATCTCAATTCTTGGTTATCTCATGCCACAACAAAATCATATTTATTTCTTATATATTGGAAAAACAGAAGCATGCTTTCTTATAATTTTTCATATTTCACATTTGACAGTACCACATTTTATTTTGATAATTTTTTTATTTTATGTTTTGTATGACAGCAAATTTTGAGGTGCTAAAATTTCAAATTTATTAGAATGTTGAGTCTTCAATCTTTAAACTATGTTTCTTTTACTTTCTGCAATATAATTCAAAGTGTGATATTCTGAAATTAGTCAATTATTTGGTCTTCATTGCACAGGTGTTTGAACATGGTTGAAAAAGTTTTAAAAATTTGTATAATAATTTATCGGTAATTGCATTGTGCTTATCATCTGGGTATAAAAGTCAGATTCAAAATTTAAGGCATCCAAAGGTAGCCTTGATGATGACACCTCTTTTATTTCAAGACTAATGTGGTCCAGTATGAGATTTAAGATTGACACTGTCTTACCCAGCACTAAAATGCAAGGGTGTCCACTGAAAATCATTTCAAAGTTGAGGCTAATAGAATGAGCATGGCCAGATAACAGCTAACACAAAGTAGGGTAGTAATAGTGTTTGTAAAATAAATAAACCAAAACAATGATTATGTGAATTAAGAACGGTGGTGATATATCATTGATTTCTCTTGTGTGTGTGAGAGAGAGATGTTTGCTATAGGGTGTGTGTGCTCGCCAGAGACACAGAAAGTGGGAAATCACCCATCAGGGAACATGTCCATGCTACTTCGTGCAAATGCACATGCACCGTGTGTGAAATTCACGCTGCCCGTCGAGGACTCAAACTGTGTTCAGCCATGTGGGAGTCCAGTGCCTTCACCACTACACTACCTGCTGGCCCCAAGTTTCTTTTCCTATAAGAAACAGAATGTACAGACACTGATACAGAGAAAATGAATGAACTAATGCTGTCAAAATCAGAACATACTGTAGTGAGCAACATGCAGGGATTTAAATAAAGGAACACCATTACTTATCTTGTAAACATTCTCTGAACAACTCCTTTGCCTCAGAGGAAATTAAAATTCTTCTATTCAAGCTCTTTGTTATCTTAACTCCTTTTTTAAAAAATAAATCAATGCTACTGAAACATCAAGTTTTGAAATAGAACTTAGGAATTTTGGTAGATATGTAAAAAAATATTAATAGGAGAAAAAATAGAAAACTATTGCCTTTAATACTTCACCATTTTGTATCATTTAAACTCCCATCACATTGATATTAGCTAGACTTTCTTTTGTTTTTTGTTTGCTTGTTTTTAGAGAAAGAGATTTTTGTTATAGGGTACGTGCACTCGCTGGAGAAACAGAGAAAGTGAGAAAACACCCTCTGGGGTGATATCCGCACTTGATTCTCCTTTCAGGATTTGAGGCAACCATGCACATGTGCCTGATATGAGTTTCAAGTCTCTGGTTCCAGGACTCAAAACTGCAATCGGCTGAGTGGGAGTCCAGAGCCTTAACCACTATGCTATCTGCTGGCCCCCCTTTATAGATTTCTAATAAAGAACTAGTATACTTCCCTTTGTTCTTTATGTATTATTACTATTTTTAATTTTATAAAAAGTATTTGTTTAATTTTATTTATTATTTTATTCTTTTAAAATTTGAACAGAAATACAGGGAGAGAGAAACAGAAATTGAGAAAGCAAGCCACCAGGTGCGGGATAAGAACTGTGGTCAACCATGTGGGAGTCCAGTGTTTTAACTGGCATGCCATCTGCCAGCCCCCTTTATGTATTATTTACAAAATATTTCCAAGGTACCAAATTACATTACCCCATACATAACTAAAAAATCCATTGTGTCATTCTTTTCTCTTATGTAATCCCTTTCTTCAAAGCAATCTGATTGCAGGTTTTACAAGGTAAATATTCTGAAAAGTTGTGTTCCCAAGAATATTTATACTATGTCCTCATATCTGGTTGGATAGAAAACTTTAGATTCTAGATTTTAAAATATCTAGTAATGTGATAAGTAGGTTCACAATAAAAAGTTAACTTAAATCTCATGTGCCAGCAGGATGATGAGAATGTTACTTATTCACTTCTGGGATTCTGAGGCCAGCTGAGAACTGGCAAATTGAATGCTGAGTTAGTGTAGGAAGAGGGTGGGAGGAGGAGGAGAATGTGAGGAAAGACACTAGGAGAAAAATAAAAGGCAAGACATTTATGGGACACAGATATGGATAATTATCTCTTGATAATAATGTGTATAGTATCCCCAACTGGACTGGTGTGAAATGTAATCATGTTGAAACATTTACAATCTAAGTGAAGTGTAGTAATTGAATGTATAAAAGAAATTTAAAAAATAAAACATACTGAATGTCTGCACTCTGTACTAGAAACTAAAAGATTGGAAAGGATAGTAGCAGGGAGGGCAACTGTAGATACTACAGATAGTAGACTCAAAACTGCAATCAGCTGGGTGGGAGTCCAGAGCCTTAACCACTATGCTATCTGCTGGCCCCCCTTTATAGATTTCTAATAAAGAACTAGTATACTTCCCTTTGTTCTTTATGTATTATTACTATTTTTAATTTTATAAAAAAATATTTATTTAATTTTATTTATTATTTTATTCTTTTAAAATTTGAACAGAAATACAGGGAGAGAGAAATGGAAATTGAGAAAACAAGCCACCAGGTACGCTGGCTTTCACCACACCTTTCATATCAGCTATTGTTTTGTTTTTGTTTTTGTTTTTGTTTTTGTTTTTTTGTTTTTTGAGAGGTTTTTGCTATAGGGCGCGTGTGCTTGCCAGACAGACAGAGAGAGACAGAGAGATAGAAAGAGAGAAATCACCCCCTTACAGATAGTAGTATCTACTAGAATATTTGCTAGAATATTTACTTAGAGTTTTATGGTTTTACTATGATAAGTTGTTGTTTCTAATAATAATTAACCTGATATTATGATGGAACAGTGGTTTAATTCACTGAAAAACTAATGGACATAGCACAATCCTTTCACATCAGCTATTGTTTTTTATATAAATTTATTTTGCTGCTTTTCTTCTAGGCTTTGTTGTCTGGTTTTAAGAGTTTTTGTCACATCAGATATTTTTTAAAAACAGCATTTTAATGATATAGTTAAGTAATTATCTCCAAATCATGAATAAAATAAAATAATATTTTAGTATCAAGTCCTAAGTCCTCATGTTATTTACTTTCTTATAGTATATTCAAGTATTTATAATCTGGATTTTTGCTAAAGTAAGATAAATTTGTTTTCCTAATATATATATATATATACCCACACACACACACACATATATGTGTGTGTAGAATTAAATCATGACCTGAGTAAGGATGAAGTTTTAGGGAAAATATGAGGGTGGGTAATCGGGGAGGGAAGGGAACATAGGAAAATGAAGTAAATATAATTGACACAAAAATAAAAAGCTATTTGCTGATAATGCATATGGTAATGTCTTTGTCTTGTCTGATATGCACTGTATATTTCTCTTGCTAAGAAAAGACATGTTGTACACTGTAAATATGTATAGTGATTAAATGTAAATAAAAATATTTTAAAAATAAAAATATTTGAAAACAAAAACAGATAAAGCACAAAAAATAGTCACACAATTTCATTTCAGGACTCTGTTCAGATACCTCTGTATATATTTAATATATAAATGACATCATACCTCCTTGAAACTAACAGGCCAGTTTATCATCTCTTCATCAATGACCGAGACTTGGTCATGGGTGCTCCTGTAGACAAAATATCCTACTAGAACCAACAGCCCACTGTCATTAGGAAATCTCACAAGATTGTGGATATCATACTGTATCGTATTTCTTTTTTCATTGAGGAGCATGCTGTACCCAATGCTGTTTGTCAACTGGCTTTTCCTCAGAAATGGATGAAGCTGGATTAAAAGCAAGATTTACAAATTAATACTGCATTATTGTAGAGGTGGACTGTCTATATCTATCAAGTAGTCCTTCTATTTTAGCATCTCTATCCTTTTTTGTATGGGCTCAGTGTGGTTTGAGAGGTCACCAGTACTGAGTTCATGTGAGATGTACTCTTTTTTCTTCCTAAAAACAATAAAGAAGTGGTTGTAGTCCATAAGAAAAATTCTAGGATGTTTCCCAGAGAGTGATTTGTACATGGATTTTCATAAGGCAAACTAATAAAATCTGTCTAAGACTAAAGACTAAACTTGGTTATTTATAAAGGGTGCATGTGGGGCCAGCTGGCGAGTGGTGTGATTAAGGTGGCTGAATCACACATGACTTAGCCAGCATCTTGAGTCCTGTAGCTGCAACTTACAAAACACACTGGAGAGGGGCCAGGAGGTGATGTGGTGGTTAAGGCACTGGACTTCCATATGGATGACTGTGGTTCAAGTTCTGGACTTTATGTCTTGTTTTCTGACTTTCCCTTTCTCTTTCTCTGTTTCTCTCTGATCAAATTTTAAAAATAATAATAAATAAAGTTAAATAATTATTTAGAAAAAAAAAAAAACCACTGGGCATATCTGTGTTTATGTCCCAAATTCCAGATAAAAACAGAGATGGAGAAAGAATTCCATCATTACTCTTCCCCATGGGTGGCGATTTCTCCCTTCTCCTGTG
>NW_006204346.1:28294-62119 GCF_000334495.1 Tupaia belangeri chinensis
AAAAGAGCAAATCTGTTTTGTACTTTATCATTATTTTTTACTTCTTTGGGTAAAAGTGTTAGTGTCATGTGACATAAAAAGAAACAATTTGTAACAAATATATACATTTAATACTTTTTTTTGAGAGGTTTTTGCTATAGGGCGCATGCGCTCACCAGACCGACAGAGAGAGACAGAAAGATAGAAAGGAAGAAATCACCCCCCCCAGGGAGGATGGCCATACCACAGTCCCTTCTTTTCCATTCTCCTCTTGGGATCTTGGGCACACACTAACACGTGCCTGGCATGAGTTTTAAGCCACCGGGTCTGGGACGTGAACCATGGTCGACTACATGGGAGTCCAGCGACATAGCCATTACACTAACTGCTGGTCCCTACATTAAATACTTTTAAATTCTTTTTTATTTAGAGAGATTTTTGCTATTGGGCTTGTGCACTTGCCAGAGAGATAGAGAGAAACAGAGACAGAAAGTGAGAAATCACCCCCAGGAGGGATGACCATGCCACAATTCCTTCTCCATTCTCTTCTTGGAATTTTGGGTATGCACACACACACACCCTGGCATGTTTAAGCCTCCAGGCCTGAGACTTGAACCATGGTCAACTACATAGGAATCCAGTGACATAACCATTATGCCATCTGCTGTGCCTTTTAAATTCTAAAGAGGTTTTCTATTCTTAGTGGGCATGTACCCTACCTTGAAAGAGAAAGAGAGACTATGAGAGATGAAAAAAGAAGTGTCCCCATGGGGATTGAGTTGTAATCCATTCTTCATTTCTCCTTTCTTTTGGGATTTTGGGAATGCATGCATGCACACATGCCCAGCATGTTTTTCAGGCCTCCAGGTTTTAGACTTGGTCCATGTGGAATTCAGCTGCCTTATTGAATAGGCCATAGATCTATCCTGCTAAAGAAATATTTTTGAAAGAATAATTTATTTAATTTAATCTATTATCATTATTTTTAATTTGCTATAGTGCGTGGGTGCTGAGAAAAGAGAGACAGAGAGAGAGGAGAGAAAGAAAGTGAGAAAGCAAGCTGTCAGATCTGGGACTTAAACCACTGTCAGCTGTGTGGGGGTCCAGAGACTTAACCACCATACCACTTGTAGGTCTCCATAAGGATATCTTATATAAAGCATGTTAGTCTCTTATTTTTGAATTTATGACATTCTTTTGCAGAAAATAATTAACTTTTATTGTTTATACAACTGTTCTTTCAGTCTTTAAGTTTTTAAAATAGAAGCACTCTCCTCTTTAACATATCTAGGTAACCATTTTGATAAAATGACTTGCTTTTCCAAGAGTCAACTTCAAATTTGCTCAAAGAGCAATAAAGTGGAAACTAACTTTCTGATCTTTACTTTTATGTATGTAGATTTACTTGTTTTTCCCAACAAATTTGTCTAATGTACTGTCTCTTTTTGATAAAGACGTTTCACACATAATTTATAAATTTACTGTTTATTTTTTAATTATTTGTTTTATTTTATTAATTATCATTATATTCATGTTTTCTATAGGACATGTGTATGCACCAAAGAAAGACAGAGAGCAAGAGAGAGAGGGAAATTGAGAAATCCAGTCACTAGACCCAGGATTCAAAACACTGTAAACCATGTGAGAGTCCAGTGCCTTAACCATGATGCCACCTGCTGGTTCCATGATTTAGTGTTTATTTAAAACATAAACTTATTTATAAACCAAGTAGGATATCCTGAGACTATATGCATCAAAAATGGTTCCACATCTTAAAATTGGATCACTGGTCCTTCCATAACTTTTAAAGAAAATATAAGGAAAATTAAATAAATTATGTTATGATTAATACAGGCACAGTATGGGACCAGCAGTTAGCATAATGGCTATGTCACTGGACTCCCATGTAGTCGACTGTGGTTCGCGTCCCAGACCTGGTGGTTTAAAACTCACACCGGGTGCATGTGCATGTGTGCCCAAGATCCCGAGAGGAGAATGGAGGAGAAGGGATTGTGGCGTGGCCATCCCCCCTGGGGGGTGATTTCTTGCTTTCTGTCTCTCTGTCTCTGTCTGGCTGGCTAGTGCACGTGCCCTATACAAAAACCTCTCAAAAAAAAAAAAATAAGGAAGACAGGCACAATAAATAACTGTAGACACCTGTAGGTCATCCATCCCAGTAAAAGAGCACAACTGGTCAGATGCTCCCCAAATGGTCATGCTGAATTTAGAATATTCTAACATTTCTTGCAATATTTTGTCCAACTTAATTGTGTTCATTCTAAGTTATGTTAAGATTCTATTGTGACTACTTTCCATACTTTCTCATACCATCATTTTATAAAATCAAGGACAAGGGAAGACATGGTAAAGTCAAGAGGACAGAGAGGAGAAAGAGGGTGGTGGTAAGAAGCCAGCCTCCAGGGAGAATTCACAGAGAACACACAGAGTGGATCAATCATGTACAACTAAAGGAGAGCTTCTTTTAGAGAAAAAGGTCTATTCTCTAAATATCTTTTTCAGTACCACAAAAAAATTATACCTGAGCAGATGACTTGGTGGTTAGGGTGACTGAGGTTCCACATGATCTACCACAACTCTTGTTCTGGATTTGATGGCTTAAAAATCATGCCAGGGATGTGCATGTGCATGCCTAAAATCCCGAGGAGATTAGAGATGAAGAGACAACATGCAGCATGGCCATATCTCTAGAAGGTGATTTATCACTTTTTTTTTTCTCTCTCTCCTTTCTGGCAAGCCTACTTGCCCTAAGAAAAAAGCTAAAATAATAATAATAATAATAATAATAATAATAATAATAATAAAGAGTCCAGGGTCCAGACATGATGTGACGGTTAAGGAGGACTCCCACATGACTCACCATGGTTTGAATCTCAGACCCTTAATGTTGAAATGATGTGACGGTTAAGGAGGACTCCCACATGACTTACCATGGTTTGAATCTCAGACCTGTAATGTTGAAAATCATGCCAGGCCTGAATATATGCCTGGTGCCCAAATCACAGGAGGATAATGGAGCTGAAGGGATTGTACTGTGGCCATACCCCCTGGGATGATCATGATTTCTCTTTCTCTCTCAATGTCTCTCTCTGGTGAAAGCACATGACCTACGGAGAAAATACTTTTTAAAAAAGTGAAAAAGAAAAAGCCTCCAAATATCATCAGATGCATGTGAAAGATATTTACCTGCCAGGGAAGAATATGCTGGTCTGCATCGCCTGCAGATCCCATTTCTATTTTTTGCAGAAGCATCTTATGCAGACCTTGGGCCACCACATGTACAGCATGATAGATAAAAAAGCTAGAGTCAGACACTGTCATCATGTCAAAACTTGGTGATAGCAACTCTATAGAAGAATTTGCTCGGCAGTTTCCAAGTTTGCTACATAGTGATCCAGTAAGTGAGCAATGAAAATAGTAAACCCAGAGTTTACTGAAATAAAAATCTTCTGGGTATTGGAAAGGGTTGACTGTCTGGAGAAATTGTTTAAAGCCAGGAATTTTCCTTTTCTGGTTTGAAAATAAGAGGCTTCCATGGAAAAAGTGTGGCATGTGGACTATATAAAGAAAAATATTTTTCCATGCAGATGAGTGGAGATTTCTCATGATCCACACCTTTCCCAAAATTAAATAGAAGTATTCATTGAATCCCATGTTCAGGACACTCCCTTCATCACCATGTATTATGTACACATTTGCAGATGAAACTCTGATTCTCTGCACAACACGGGAGTCACGTTCTAAAAGGACACCTTTTGTGGCAGGGAGCTTTTCTGTAAAGGCCACACAGATATCGTTTTCTGTCATCTTTCCCTTTAGGTCCTGAAGGAACTGCTCCCCTTGCATATCATCAGATACATAAAGTGCCACCCACGTCCAACCAAAATGCAACAGCAACCAGATGATTCCATGAGTCAGATAGCTGTCCTTGGTGGCCATCTGATAAACTGATGGAAACTGGTCTTCATCACTTAGGATGGGATCAAAAGGACCATATGTGACCTGAATAAAAAAAAAATTATAAACAACTTTAAATGCCAGTTTTGGTCATTTAAGTAAAGTTCAAACTTCTCAGGCTTTTTTGTTTGTTTTTACTTTTTACTAAAATTAGGAAGTGGGGTGGGGTTATTTGCAAAACTTTCCAGTAAAACACATGAGTTAAAAACCTTTTTTTAATTTTTTTTATTAAACAAAACACCCTGAAGTTTCTACATGTGGAATATAGATACAATATTGAGCAAAATATGTGGCCTCCCAAGTACATGGGTCACCTATGTACAAGTGTCTTGTACGCATAAAACAGTTTATTTTAAAATTATATGTTATGTGTAACAAAATTAAATTTACAAAGGCTTTTTCATGTAGGGATCTGATTCTGTTTCTGGAGGATGGAAGCATCCTGGAGCAGACTGAACCAAAGCATTTCTGGGAGCTGGTTTTATTTGCCAGTGGGCCAGTTAAGTCAGTGTGTGCCTTTCTAAATGTTATTCAGATGATTCATTTCACACACTAGTGTTTTTTATAAACCCTAAGAAAGGAAATGTTTTGCTTATTTGGTGACACTCAAAAGGGCATGCAAAACTTTTACTCTGCCCTAGTTCTCTTGCTATCGGATCCCCTCACCTGGGAAAATGTGATTTTTTTGCAAGTACACTTGTAACCATATTGTATAATTACCATATCTGTGTATGCTTATGTCTGTGAAACTTTTTTTGTAACTCTTGTGTATATTGTCTAAAAAATGTGTGATTTTTATTTTGAAAAATAAAGAATTTTGAGGTCTTACAGAAATAGAAATAACCTGATTCTGACTTTCGTGTGATTTTTTCCCCACTTAAAACAAGGAGGACATGATTTTCTACTTCTTTAGACAATAGAATAGAATACTGAGTGAAGAGATGCACGCTGTGGAAATCATTCTATTCTGTCAAAATGACCAGTAGAAGACTGTTTTACTTGAGAAAGGACACGTATAATATCACTTCCAGATCAAAGCATGGAAGAAAAACTATAAGGTTCAATAAATTATTTATTATCAAGGAAACTGAGGTATGCATAAACTTTATTTTATAAAGTTCTATGCTACTGCTGTGTTTACCAGTAATGTCTCCTGAAACTTTTATTAGACAATTTCCCTGGATGAACCTCTGATGTGGAGATGTGTCATGCTGAGATCAACTGAAAGAGCTTTCAAGGGACCCACCTGCATGGATATGAGGAAGGGCAGAGGGAGTTGGTAAACTTCAGCTGGGAGAACTGAGCCATTCAAGTTTGGAGGATCTCCAGTGCTGGAATATTATTTATTTGTCCAAAGTGATAATGAATGTAAAGGTTTTTATATTTTTGTGTTTAATTGTCGTCTGAATGCCCCCTAATATTGTCTTGTCCTAACATGGGTGGTACTCTATGTTTTGTGCATTTTTTAGGAGGCATTTTTAAGAGAAACATCAATATTACCATCAGTGGGGTTTGGATGTCATGGCTATGGAAAGGAATAAGGATGGAATTTATCAGAGTTTACTTCTTTTAATTTTTAATTTGTCAGAGGGCAAATTAAATCATGTGTACTTGGCACAGAGAGATAGAGGGATAGTGAGAAATCACACCTCATAGGGGATGGTCATGCCAATATTCGTTCTCTGTTGGAATTTTTGGCATACAAGCACATATGCCCAGTGTGTTCTTTAGGACACCAGGATCCAGACTTGAGCCATGTAGTCAACCAAGTGAGATCCAGGCACATTGTGGAAGGCTGTGCACCAGCGAAAATTGCTCTTAGGTTTTGGTTTCTCAGCAAACAATTACACAATGCCAAAGGCCACAATTGGCTCCCCTTCAAAACCTCACTTTTGGAACCATACTCTGATTGGCCACTTCCCATAGCAAATCGGGGAGCTTAGAATCCCTCAAATTTGCATATCTGGCACCTCATGATTGGTCCACAAAAGCAACCAATCATAACCCACCTTTTGCAATCCTTCATTTAACCAATCACTGCCCACCAGCATGTATATAACCACGATCCCTGGCCCACAATTTCCAGATGACCCTTAAGACCCTGAAGAATTGTAACACTGTGTCATCTCCATGCTGCCCACAATAAATGGACGACCCTGAGACCCTGAAGAGCTGTGACACTGTCGTCTCCGGACATTAATCACCATATCACCAGACAGCTTACCATTGTTCTTTTTTCTTTCTCACCTTTTTACTATTAATAATCCCATGACCCAGGAACCTGTGCCTTTTACCCTCTGTTCAAACAAATTATGTTCAAACAACCAAGAGGAGTGCTGAGGGCCACTAGGGTAATGTAAACCCAGCTTCCACATTTTCTTTGCTCAGATGTGAGAGGATTGCATTAGGAGTCATCCAATTCTCATTCCTTAAGCAGACAACCCACTTACCTGTGGGCTTTTGTAGAGCTCCAATAGGGTTCCAACTTGGGCAGAAAATGTTGGCATGTTTCTTGAAATAATAGCAAGAGGTTGTTTCTGTGTCTGGCAGTTGTAGTTTGGCAGGGACTGATTCAATCCAAAGAGCAAAATAGAGCACTTTCTAAAGTTCTTTTGTCACTGGGAAATGCATTGTAGAGATCATAACCCAGGGAAAGGTTGGGGAGCAAATAGGGGCTCTTATTGATCTCATCAATGGCAAAGTGAAAGACCAATACAAATTGGTAGTTCTCCCATAGGTACCTAAACAGGAGACAGCATTAGGACATACAATGAAGTCATGTGATTCAGAGTAAGCTATTCAGCCAAGCCATCAGTCATAAAGTTATAGGCCTGGGTTCCCATTCTGAGATTCTCCTGCACTGGTGCACAGAGCCTGGTTTGAAAAATGTTCCCAGGGCTCCAGAAAACTTTGAAATGTTTTTTTCTCTCTGCTTAAACCAATGATGTCAAAACAATGAAAAGAGGCTTTAAAGGGCTCATGAGTGAGATGAGGTGTCATTTAGCTAGATGATGACACTGTTGTCTGAACAGAGGTGATTTTAAAAGAGAATCATCCATGTATGGAGAAGACAAATTTCTTTAAGAATGTGACTAAAAAGTGCACACATTCACTCTAATCATACATTTTAAAAATTTACATATAGACAAATTACAGATATCTATATTTATAAAATAGTTTATAAAATACAAAGTAGTGTGGGATTTTTAAATACAACATCAACAATTGGACTAAGGCTGTTACCACATATATCACCTGAAATATTTCATATTTCCTGTGATGAGAACATCGGTATCATACTCCCTTGGCCTATTAGAATGAATAGTACTCAATTATGAGCTACATTCACCATGCATACACTCACCTTCATAACTGTTCTAGAATTGGGTATATTTCACATGTCACCTTGTTTCTATTTAGATCCAGAAATCATGATTGCAGCATTTATTATTTTTCCTATGTTCTGGAACATTTAAATAGTATCTGTCAGGACCAGCAGGTGGCATGGTGTTTAAGGCCCTGGGCTCACACATGGCCAACCATGGCTCAAGTCCCAGACCTGGCAGGTTGATTTCTCACTCTTTGTCCATTCCTCTCTATCTCTCTTGTGAGGACACATACCTGTTGCAAATGAAAAACAAAATAATAATAATGATAGAGAATATTAAATAAACAATTCTCTAAAGAAATAGAGAAAGTATAAACAGTATCTGTCTTGCAAATTTTTCAGCCATTTAGCACATTTCAGGTACTTTTAGGTGGCTTTTTCTATATCTTATACACTATTATGTTAACTCTGAAGAAATTGTTGTTAAATATGTTTTTGTTCAAAATTATTTCATTCAAATCTTCTAGTCACTTATTGGTAACATCAAGTCCTTTTACAAATTTGTAAAAACATATTTCTCTGTAGTTCATTGGTCTTTATAATTTTTTATAAAAATTATAACATTTTTCCCTTGGAAATTCTCAGATTTTAAAAGCATATTCGCTAAAAGTATGTTTTGAGTTTTTAAAATAGCTCATTTTTGGTTATTAAATTAATGTTATATGTTGTCTTTAACTGGTTCTCTATTCTCTGTGTAATTATTCTGGTGTTAATTTCTTAAATCTTGAACTTAATTTAAACATTCAAAAGTATTTTTTTCTTTTCTTTTTTGAAACGTTGTTGTCTTTGTGTGTGTACACTTACCTTAGAGAGTGAGACACAGTGAGAGGAAAAGTAAAAAATCACCCCCAGGAAGATATGGTCATGCTGCAATTCCTTCTCCTCCATTTTCTTTTTGGGATTTTGGGCCCATGCTTACATGTGCCCAGCATAATTTTGAAGCCACCAAGTTCAGGATTCAAACTGCAACCTTCTACTAGTTCTCTGATTTGTTAATAAAGCATGTTAGACTAAAAATTTTTATGCAATCAGAGCTAGTTTTCTGAGTTGGTTTTTATGTTTTATTGTTACATTTTTTTCTATAGGGTGTATGCACTCACCAGAATGAAATAGAGAGAGAGAGAAATAAAGAAATAACCCCCTAGGGAGAAGGTCCTGCCACAATTCATCTCCTTGATTCTGCTCTTGGGATTATTGGACATGCAGGCATACCCCTACCTCTCATGGTTTTCAAACAACTCAATTCAGGACCCCAACCATGTAGTCAGCCATGTGGGAACCAACTGCCTTAAGCTCTATGCTGAGTTAGGAGTTAGACCCCAGCCTAGGTAGATAGGAGATGAGTTCTGCATAAAGCAGTTACTGTGGTTTTGCTTTCTTTTGGCCGGTGAATGTTTTCTATGCGCCCATTACTAGTTTCAGAGGAATTTATGATTCTACATTGGCTGGCCTAAAATCAGACTGAAACCAGTCATAGAGTGGAACACAAAAAGTGAGATTCAAGCCTCGAGTCTGCAACTAGAATCACAATGAGATTGGAGTACATTGACTCAATCACTATTTCACTTGCTGGCTTGTGCTAGATAAAGCTTTAATCAGACTTTGGAAAGTTCTCCCAGGCCTATCTGCAAACTTGTATATAATTGATACAAGTGGATTTGGCCAGAATATTTATTACCTGTGTTATCAGTTAGCAATTTGCTACCCAATTACTTCCACCTTGCTCTTTGGGTATACATTTTTACTTATCCTTATTATATTCAGATTTGAAACTAATATACTTGAACTACTGAAAAATCTCATGCCCAAATTTCTTATGTATATTTTAAGACTTTCAAGGAAGCTCTCTTTACTGTGCTATAAAAGATACCATGGAGGTATAAAAGATACCATGGAGGTGGCATGGTGGGTAAGGCATCGGATTCCCATATGACTGCCTACAGTATATATCTCAGGTCTGGAAGCTTGAAAATTTTGCCAGGAATATGTGCATGCATGTTCAAAATCCCGAGAGGAGTGTAGAGAAGGGATTGGTTTGTGGCTATCATCGCTGGTTTATATGTGGTGGTGGACTTTAGATACCTATGGCTTCTCCCCAAAGCACACTTCTACCATCCTCTAGTCAGCAGCAAATACCCAGAGGCAGCACCTTGATTATAGCATTAACTTCATGTCAGGAGCTCAGTGTCACAATATGCATGCAAGCCTTACTATACGGGTCTTGGTGGTAAAAGGGCTAAAGTACCAACGATCTCACTCATCCTGAGCCTCCTAAAGACTGAATATGAGGATAGTGCTGATAGAGTGGACAACAGGTATATTCTCTCTTCTGTCTTGAAAGAAATGGAGAAACACTGAATATGAGAAGAAAGATTATAAAAGGGTAAGAATGCATCCTGAGTTTACAACTGTGCTGTTCTCTCATTTCTGTGCACACTTGATTATTCTCAATGGGATTAAACACCATACATATATACCAACTACATTATTACACAGATACAAACACATTTACACATACATATAACCAACAACTTACCAAGGTTCTGTCACTACTTGAGATGGTCTCATCAGAAAATGTAGTCGGCTTAGATCTTTTTCCTCTCCCATGGCATAAAGTGGGAAAAACCCACCCAGTACCAGGTCCCCATCCCGGTAGACATTTGGCTTCAGGTATTCACGACAGCTAAAATGTGTCATCTTACATGCCGTTTGTAAAGGCTGCAGAAGTAGCAAGACAGTAATCAACAGTAATGACATGTCCGAGCTGGCCCAACACAGATTAAAAACCCTATGTGTGTGAGTTGATAAGGAGATGGAACTGGATTGTGTCTGCCAGCTGAGCCCTGTTTTGGGAGAGTCAATTCTGTGGAGGGCACAAAGGATTCTTACTTCCACGGTTTGCCTTCAACCTGTACAAAATATGTTCCAGATTGGCATGACAGACAGGGACATAACTAGAACCTTTAAAAAGGCATTTTAAGGAGCCATGGTGCTGAGTCATGTGCTTTATCTCAACAGCTCTGGTTTCCCTGTCTTTTTATTGTTTCACTTAGGTTCCATCCAGGGACTCTGGGGATCTCTCTGCCCTGGGGTTCTGCACCTGTCACCTTCCATTTTAGTGAAAAATAATTTGGGGAAAACATGTTTTGCACTGTTTTCCTCCACCAGACTATGATTTCATAATGGCTAGGTAAGCATTTGGGGACCACCCCATCTTGAGGCAATAAGCTTTGTAATTTTGTGACTAAGAGAGGCCAAAGTACTTGCTTCACACAACTGCTCTTATAAGTTGGAATTTTTAGAATGGTGTTAAAATATACAAAAGTTGGAGTAGCAGGTGACATAGTGGTTAAGGCACTGGACTCCCACATGACTGACCATGGTTTGAGCCCTGGATCCTGGAGCTTCAAACTCAAGCTGAGCACTTGTGTATGCATGCCAAACATCCTGGAATGGAGAACAATGGAGAAGGGATTGTGGTGAGGCCATCCCACTGGTGGTGATTTCTCACTTTTTCTCTCTTTGTCTCCTTGGCAATCACATGTGCCTTATAGTAAAAGTAACTCTTTAAATAAAAAATGAAAATAAAAATAATTCCACAATAGCCTAATTCTGTATGATGCCTTAGCAATGGAGAAGAAGGAATAATATTAGCTATTGGTGGCTTCCTCACTAGTGTACAGAAGGGATTTCATTGCTATGTCCAATATCACTCTCAGGTCTGCAACACCATCATGGCACAAATGAGCCTTATAACTAACAAAGAAGTAGGATACTTTCCAGAGAAGATTAGATTATTCTTAAATTCCAATGTTCCACAAAATTAATCACATACCCCTGAGAATGATATCCTCTCCTCTGTCCACTGATAATTCAGGTGTCAAGTACTCATTATATGATTTAATATGCAAACACTAAAAAGAACTCTATTCTTTTTTTTTCCTCCATCTATTACAGTATATTGAGAAAAGTATGTTCTGCTTATTCAAATTTATGGCACCCCTTCTGTTTTGTTTCCAGTTAGAAGTGGGAAAAACCAATTCAATTATAAAGAATATATCTTATTCCCTGGCATACGCAACTGTGATGAAAATAGCAACTTACCTTTGGGCTAGATGTTTTCAGATTATTTTAAATAATCATGGTTAGAAATTTCTTAATGCACGCTTTCCTGCCCAATGCAGTATCCCTGAATTTAGCTAAAATGATCAGGCACAGGACAATCTCAAATAATGATTAAATATGCCATGTTAATAAACAAGGTGATCTAGAATGTACCTCTGAGCTTTTAATACAGATCAGAATAAACCTGTTCAATAGGCATTTTCCTAAATATCTCTTTGTATTATATTAACCAACATAAAAAAAGGGAAAAACATGAAAATGCTCCTTTACAAATGGCATTATTTCCAGTTAAGAAAGTTCAAATAAAGGGTTTGTAGAGTCTTCTGAACTATTTTATTATACAAATCAATTTTCCTTCTAATGTTAAAAAATAAAATTGCTGGATCAATGCTGACTCTGATATCATTTATAAAATGTTTTGATATTACTAAGTTCCCTGATTACTCAAATAAAGTAAAATTAACACTTTCACTTTCAGTTATTGCTATTTTAGGAGAGGAGTACCACTTCATCTACCTGAAACTGTTACTCAAGATTCTTCAGATCCAACATAAAGTAATTCTTATTGCCTCACATTTTAAAACAGTATTATAAATGATCTTTATAAAAAGGTTTTAGTCCACAAAACTGGAAGGCTTTTAAAAAAATGTCTTTTTACTCAAAGCTATATCACAGTGGCCTGGATTCTCTAATAGATAAAAGGGATGTGAATTTCCTCTCTAAGAACACAACAGAGGACATATGGTGTGCTTTGTCTTCTCTCTCACCTTTCTCTTTACAGTACACCATTTTGAGACCCAAACAATCAAGCATCTACCGTCCTCCAGTCCACATTAACAGAGGATTTCTCATTCTGTCCAGTGCGTAGTGTACCGCCTTGCATATGCACATGAAATAAACATAATATACAAAATATTGCTGCTGTAAAAAGTGTACGTTTACCTCTTCCTGTTATAAAAGAATCTGTGGAAAAGTATTAAATTCCCTTAACCTTCATAAACATACAAAGCTGTTCACACCTTTCAGTCTGTAACAGTCCATTTGAAACACAGTTTCGAAATCACTGCAAATTGGTTATGTCATTGCATCTTCTGTCCAATGTTGCCATCTAGAGTAGAAATGTGAAATCAAGAGTATTTTTTAGCTACTAAAGCCTTTTACAACTAAACCACACAGGCTGCTTGGCTGCTTACTGATGAAACAGTCACTTATCCACAAGGGTTTTCCAAAAACTAGATGGAATGGAAGGATCTCTTCACAGGGAGGCGTCCACAGTGCTGAGGTGACAATATGGCTGCTAACAGATACTGGCTATTGGAATGTAAGTATTTCTTCACTGTTGGTAATTTCCATACTGTCCCTGATCGTATCCATAAGGCCTCTGCTGGGGTGGCTGTGGTGGTCCAGGCTGTGTTGGTCTATATCCCCCATACTGTTGACCTTGTCCCTGTGGATAGTTAGGATACTGAGGACCTGGACCCCCTTGAGAAGGACCGTAACCCTGTTGTTGTCCTGGATAGCCCTGCTGCCCTGGGTACTGCTGCTGTTGGGGTGGATATCCCTGTTGGGGAGGTGGTCCTTGGTAAGCATCTTGCTGCTGGCCATACTGAGAATTTCCTTCTTCGTAGTAATGTTGTGAGGAATACTCATAAGGCCTATCGTAGCCTTGTTCAGGATACGACGGTTGCTGATAACTGTAATCATTATGACCATCAGGGTAATATTGCTGGTTCATGCCTTCTGGAGGACCTTGTCCACCATGACTGTATTGGTCCCCATAATAGTCTTCCTGGCCTGAGTACTGCTGTGGTGGGCCCTGTTGAGGTGGTCTATAGGGAGGAATCTGTCTCTGACCCATCATGTGACTGCCTTGGTTAACTTGACCCATCATCCCCATAGGTGGTTGCTGTCCTTGGTAATGCTGCCCGCCTCCCTGTGGCATATTGTATTGCTGAGAAGGAGGCTGCTGATGCATCATTGGGCCTTGGTTTGGTTGCATATTCATATTTGGCCTGGGGCCATAGTTTCCCATAAGTTGTCCTTGACTCATTGTCATCTGATTCTGTACGGGCATACTCTGTGATGATGGCACGGAATGGTTGTAACCTCCCATGGATCCATGGTTACTTGAAGGCATATTCATAGAACTATTTGTCATATTGAGTTGATTGGGTCCAGGTCCCTGCATAGGCATATGATTAGGTCCAGGCATCTGGCCGTTCATCTGGTTCTGCATGTGTGGTGCAGGAGGACCCCCACCTACCATTCCATCTGAAGGCATGTTGTGAGAGCGTGGAGGTGGGGGAGGGCCACTCTGATTCATCCCTCCAGGACCCATAGGCATATTCTGTGTGGGTGGTGCTGGTAGAAGAGACTGCATATTTTGATTAGAATCTGCTATTGTAGCAAGATATACCAAGTTTGTATGCAACATCTGCTGATACTGAGAACACTCTGAGGTCTTTCCTTTATTCTGATAGTCCATTATGCACTGAATAAGATGGTTATTTTCATCCAGCATCTTCTGAATCGCGGCGGGAGTGATCTCTCCCTTGCCTTGCTGCCTCGGGGTTGCTAACGCCACGGACATGTTGCCGCGGTCACCACTATCTGCAAGTCCCGAGCGCTCCGGGTCAGAACTCTATTCTTGACCTTGCATTTATCTTTCATCATATTTTTTCTCTTACCAGTCTTTATAGAAAATATTCTTGAAAAATTTTTATGACTTGTTGGGAACCAGCAGTTAGCGTAATGGCTATGTCGCTGGACTCCCATGTAGTCGACCGCAGTTCGCGTCCCGGACCCGGTGGCTTAAAACTCACGCTGGGCACGTGTGCATGCGTGCCCAAGATCCCGAGAGGAGAATGGAGGAGAAGGGATTGCGGCGTGACCATCCCCCCTGGGGGGTGATTTCTCACTTTCTGTCTCTATGTCTCTCTCTGTCTGTCTGGCGAGCGCACACGCCCTATAATGAAAAAACCTTTCCAAAAAAAAAATTTTTTTATGACTTGTTTATTTATTTTTGTATTTCTATTTTTTAATTTTTATAAATATATGATATGCAGAAAGATATTTTAACTGCTGTAACCTCTGGGGGATTGAGCAATTTAGCATATATTACCAGGGCCAGCATGTTGCATGGTGCTTAAGTTGTTGTACTCCCACATAGCCAACTGCAGTTTGAGCTCAAGACTTGGTGGCTCACTTTTCTCACTTTCCCTCTCTCAATTTGTTCAAAATTGAGAAATAATAATAATCAATAAAATAATTTGTTAAAAACAACATATTAATTACTGCACAATTTGTTTCTAGGGTGAGAACCCAATATATACTCTCAGAAAATGATTTATGTATACAATATAATGTAGTTAATTGCATTGACATAATGTACATTAGAATCTTTGAACTCATTCCTTTTCTCTAATTGAAGTATTAATTTTTTGGCCAACATTTTAATTTAATTTATATTTAGAGAGACATTTGTTATAGGGCATATGCATTCACTGGATTGAAAGAGAGACAGACAGACAGAAATCAAGAAATCACTCCATGGGGGATGATCACACTGCAATCCCTTCTTCATTCCCCTCTCAGGAGAATATCAAGATTAATATTAATGCCCATATTAATTCATTAACTAGTGCCCATATTAATTTTGTATTTTTATATATAAACAATTATACAATTGTTACATCATATGGCAGTTCTATTTTTAATTTTCTGAAAAATCTTAGAAAACTATTTTCCATTGTGTTTAAGTGATTTATATTTTTACCAACAATGTTCAAAAGTTCCTTTTCCTTCTTGCATTTATTGAATTGTATTTTTTTTTTTTTTGAAGAATAGCTACCTTAAGAGGTGTGAGGTGGTGGCTTGCAGGTCCTGCGGTTGTTGAGGTGCTGGACTCCCACATGGTTGACTATGGTTTGAGTCTTAGAACTAGTGGCTTGCTTTTTCAATTTCTTTGTCTCTCTCTCTCTCTCTCTCTCTCTCTAATCAAACTAGAAAATAATAACAACAAATAGATAAAATGAATAAAATAATATTTTAAGAAAAAGAGGTATGATGTGATGTTTCATAATTATTTTCATTTGTATTTTCTTAATAATTAGTGATGTTGAGTTTTATTCATATGCCTATTGACCATTTGTATACTTTATTCTGAAAAATATCTATCCAAGTTTTTTGTACTTTTTCATTTCAGTTATTTGTTTTCTGAATTTTTTTTACTCATTTGAAATATATTAAATTTTTATGTAATATATTATTTAGCAATATGTCAATGATTCTGTAGTTTCTCAAATCTGTTCTTGTTTACTTTGTTGGGGAGAATCATTTTAGTTTTATATGACTTTGTTTATTATTACTTTCTCTTGTTTTTCATCTTAACATATTATAAAAGTAGTATAGGGCCAGCAGGTGGCATAACGTATATGGTGCTGGACTTCCACATGGTCAACCACATTTGAGTCCTGGACCTGATGGCTTGAAACTCATGCCAGGCATGTTTGTGTGCATGTCCAAAATTCATAGAGAAGAAGTGAGGAGAAGGGACTGCAGCATGGCCATTCCCCAGGGTGGTGATTTCTCACTTTCTGTTTCAGTGCTAGTCTTCCTCTCCAGTGAGCGCATGTGCCTTATGGCAAAAACATTAAAAAAAAAAAAAAAAAAAAAAGTTAATGGGGCCAGCAGGTGCCATCACACTGGGCCCATCTGTACGTGTCTAAGAGTCCAGGAGGAGAATGGAGGAGAAGAGATTATGGTGTGGCTATCTCCCTGGTTGGTTGATTTCTCACTTTCTCAGTCTCTGTTTTCCTCTCTCTTGAGTGAGCACACCCAGCCTAAGGCAAAAACCTCTAAAAGAAGAGTAACAAAATTAGGCAACAAATACAAATTTTAAATTCTAGTCAAAAAATACAATTTTTAAATTACAGTGACCAGCAGGTGGTGTAGTGGTTCAGGTGCTGGACTTCCACATGGCCTACCATGGTTTGGCACTTGGATCTGGCAGCTTGAAACACACAGGGCACATATGTGTGTATGTGCCCAAAATCCCAGGAGAATCAAGAAGGGATGGTGCCATGATCATTAACCCTGGGAGGTGATATTTCCTTTTCTGTCTCTCTGTCTCTCTCTCTCTCTCTGATGAACACGCCCACCCTATAGCAAAAATCTTTTTAAAAATATGTAATTCCAAAATTATAATGCAGTTTTAAAATGAGTAAATATACCTACATAATTAGCACAGTAACTGATAATATTTTATTAGAGACCATGGAGACATGTACAGGAGCTGAAACAATGAGACTGTGTGTGAGAGAGAGAATGGATTTGACTCTGAATTAGGATGGACAAGTGTGAACTTAGCACCATGCAGCAGGGTGCAGTCCAGTGGATAGTAAATTACTAAGAGGTAATCTTAGGGTTAAGGGGGATACTTCTCAGGCTCACCTAACTTGATTTTATAGAAAAGTAAAGAAACAGACCTTGGCAAAGTTTAGGAAGCTTGATTAAATTTTGGTAAAGCAGAAAATCTTTGTCAGTACAGATAGAATTATTTAAACAATGAGATAGCAGGTGGTGTGGTGGTTAAAGTGCTGGACTCCCACATGGCCAACCGTAGTTTGAGTTCTGGACCTGGTGGCTTGGTTTCTCACATTCCTTCTCTCTCTCGCACACTACCTCTCTCTCTCTCTCATCAAATTAAACAATAATAATAAATAAATAAATTTAAATAATTATTTGAAAAGAAAAAATAATAATTATTTAAACAAATTTTTGAAACTAATTGAGTCCATTTTCTCTCACGTACAACTATTTAAAATTATTTTACAAAGCAAGAGGGAGACAGACGTTGAGAGATTGAGGAGGAAGAAGAGAAAATGGCGTCCATGAACTACAGTACCTATAGCCAAGCTGTAGCCCAGTGGGCTACAGTGCTTACACTGCCCAGCCCACTCAAGGATATGCACAGTCCACCCAGGCTACAAAGCTACGGAACCTATGGACAGCCCACCAATGTCAGCTATACCCAGGCTTAGACAATTGCAACTTATGGGCAGACCACCTATGCAACTTCTTATGGACAGCCTCCTACTGGTTATACAACTTCAACTGCCCCCACCCCGGCATACAGCCAGCCTGTCCAGGGGTACAGCACTGGTGGTTATGATACCTCCACTGCTACAGTCACCACCACCTAGGCCTCCTATGCAACTCAGTCTGCATATGGCACCCAGCCTGCTTACCCTGCCTATGGGCAGCAGCCTGCAGCCACCACACTTGCAAGGCCACAGGATGGTGACAGGCCCACTGAAACTAGTCAACCTCAATCTAGCACAGGGGGTTATGACAGACCAGCCTAGGATATGGACAAAGTAACTGCAGTTATCTCCAGGTACCTGGGAGCTCCCCCATGCAGCCAGCCACTGCACGTCCATCCTATCTTCCTACCAGCTATTCCTCTACACAGCTGACTAGTTATTATCAGAACAGCTGTTCTCAGCAGAACACCTATGGGCAACCAAGCAGCTATGGACAGCAGAGTAGCTATGGTCAACAAAGCAGCTATGGGCAGCAGCCTCCCATTAGTTAACCCCACTCCCCCAAACTGGATCCTATTGCCAGTCTTCATATCAATATAGCCAACAGAGCAGCAGCTATGGGCAGCAGAGTTTATTCCAACAGGACCACCCCAGTAGCATAAAAAAATGGTTTTAAAACAATCCTGCAGCTAACTCTGCAGTTTAAGTTTCAGACCCAGCAGCGTGTAAATTACACTGGCTGCCTGTACATGCATGTCCAAAATTCTGAGGAGAATAGGGATGGCAATCAGCTCTGGGGAATGATTTCTCATTTTCATTTTCATTCTCATTTCTCATTTTCCCTCACTCTCTGTGTCTCTTAGCATACATGCCCTACAGAAAAAAAAATACCATACTTAATAGTAAAAACAACACCTTTTATGAACTGTTTAGAAATATCATATTGGGGGTACAGATGGTGCACAGGAGTAAAACACAATCATGACGATGACTTACCTGGAAATATTTCTGTGGTTCAAGGCTGGAGACCTACTAGAGTATGCTGAGCATATGTGTGCTGTGGTTCAAGGCTGGCTGAGTGTGAGAATTAATCATGATATCAAGACTCTCGAGGGTGCTATCTGTCTCATGGAAGAAAAAACTTTTTGTAATGAAAAATGAATCCTCTAGAAAAATAAAAATATTTATATAATTAAATAAAAAAATTATATAATTAAGTAGTTAAGGCCTCACGCTTCTGTGGCCAACTGGCAATGGGTGTGAGTGGCACCACCTCCACACTCTGTATGGCAAAGATGGTGGGCCAGAACAGCACCATGGCCACCACCAGTGTGTGCCAGGATCTGTTCATCAGGAATTGCATTTACTTTGATTGAAAGCAATGGAGTGACCTCAACTTCTAGAACAGGCTGCAACAATGAAGAAAGAAAGAGAAGTTTGACAAGGAGAGAGCTGGGCTTTCCAAGTTATGTGACCTTAAAGATGCTGAGGCAATCCAGAGTCTTCCCTGAAGAAATTCAGCTTGGTGAAGCATTGCTAGTCCAAGGTGAGTAAGAGAAGGGTGTGGAGTGCCTGAGCAATTCCATTGCTGTGTTTGGATATTCACAACTAGAAGGTGACCTTGTAAGGTTTTCTGTAGCTGCTACCACCTCCATCACGCACTTTGTTGATCCGAGTTCTGGCTGAAAATTTTCATGGGGGGCATCACTGGCAGAGTTTGCTATCTCTGTGGATAGGAACACACAAATAACGGGCTCTCAATAGGGTCCCCACCACCAGTGGAGGCCAATGGGGTGACCATGATGTTAAAGAGCTGCCATGTGACTGCAGCCAAGTCAACCCTCACCCCAGCTCTACCATCAATATCAACACCTCCGCCTCCAAGCACTCAATGAATATGACTATTAAAGATTACAAGAGCACATACTGGGGGCTTCAGGTTACTTAGTGGTTAAGGATGTAAATAGGAGCGACCATGGTTCAAGGCCCAGACACAGCAACTTGACATTCATGCCAGACATATGTGCAGTGTGCCCCAAATCTTGAAAATAGAATAAATTAGAAGGGATTTCAACATGGCCATCCCCCCAGAGGGTGATTCCTCACTTTCTGTGTCTATCTCTTGCTCTCTCTCTCTCTCTGGCTATCAAACAAACCCTGTAGTAAAAATCTTTCTCAAAAAAAAAAAAAGACCTCCTGAAAGAAATTGGATAGTGTCATAGATGAACTTTTGACACAGAGTTCTGATGACTATATCCCTATATCCTATGAACAGATATACAGCTGTGTGTATGAGTGTGTAAGCCAGCAGCACTGAAACAGATGTTCAGTGATCTGATCCAAAAGATTAATCACTTAGAGAGACAAGCAAATAGTATAATAGTTATGTTGCTGGACTACCTTGTAGTTAAGCATGGTTTGAGTCCCAGATCCATTGGTTTAAATTCACACCAGATGTGTGTGCATATGTGCCCAAGATCCTGAGAGGAGACTGGAGGAGAAGGGATTGAGGCTTGGCTATTCTCCCTGTTGGGTGATTTCTCACTTTCTGTCTCTCTGTCTCTGTATTTCCAATAAAAGCACACACCCTATAGCAAAAACTTCTCTTAAAAATACTTAGCATTTCAATAGAGTTGCATTCCAGTCCTGCAGATCTCTATACTGAAAGATTTCATATAACTCTTAGACAACACATGGGAGTGTCACAGAGCATTGTGCTTGTTTTCATATTTGCAAAAAAGCTTTACATTGAAAACAGCTTAACAAAGCTTAAAAGATAGCCTTATAAAGCTGTTCATGGAACATGTTGAAAAAAGACATCTACAGCAGAATGCCTTTACTTTTAGGAGCCCAGTGAACAACATCTCAGGTCATACCTTCTACTATAGCAAATATCTACTCACACAGCAGAATAGGTTCAGATGGTTCCAACTCTGTTCTCTAAATTTATCCCAAACATTTTCCCTCTGGCAGTAGAGCAAATAAATAAGAAATTGAGAAAGGAGTAGACAAAACACCTATCTCTGTAAAAAAAAAATTAATTGAAACACAGACATGGCTGTTAATTTTCCTAAGCTCTATAGCTGTTTTCCTGCTATATAACAATAGAGGTGAGCAGTTGCAACAGAGACCATATACTGTGTAAAGACAAAACTATTACTAACCACTTAAAAAATAAAAAAAGATTAACAAACCATGCTTTCAGATATATATAAATAAATGGGTATTTCAAAAATAAGACTCCATTCTTCTATCATATAATTTAAATACCAATTTCTCAAAAAGTAACTATATAGGAGCAAATAAACTGAATTCAAGATACAAATGTTTTAAATAAAAACTGTTTTTAATATCTTGTTTTTTGTTTTAGAGGTTTTTTGCTATAGGGCGTGTGCGCTCACCAGACAGAGAGACAGAAAGCAAGAAATCACCCCCCAGGGGGGATGGCCACGCCACAACCCCTTCTCCTCCATTCTCCTCTCAGGATCATGGGCATGCACACACATGTTCCTGGCGTGAGTTTAATTAAGCCACCGGTCCGGGACTTGAACTGCGGTCGACTACGTGGGAGTCCAGCGACATAGCCATTACGCTAACTGCTGGTCCCAAAACTGTTTTTAATATTTAAAAAAACAATTGCTACAGGGAACCAGCAGTCAGTGTAATGGCTATGTCGCTGGACTCCCACGCTACAGTAAACCTTTGCTCACCAGAGAGAGAGGGAGAGAAAGAGAGAAAGCAAGCCACCAAACCACGGACATCCAGATGGGAGTTCAGCACCTCAAACATCACATCACCTGCTTGCCCAAAAATATTTGTTTCTTTACAAGTTCTCTGTCCAGCAGGTGGTGTAGTAAAATCATTGGGCTCCCACATGGCTGACTGGTGTTTGAATCCCAGACCTGATGTCTCTCTCATTTTCCCTTTCTCTCTCTCTGTCTCTCCCTGGTGAGTTAATAATAACAGTGAGACTATCAGAAGGCATAATAATTATGTTGCTGAACTCCCACATGGCTGACTGCTATTTGAGTCTCAGATTCAGTGTCTTGAAATTCATGCTGGGCACCTGTTGTGTGTGTGTCAACATCCCAAGAGGTGAATGGAGGAGAAGCGATTTAGGCATGGCCATTCCTTCTGGGGGGTGTTTTCTCACTTTCTGTCTCTTTGCCTCTCTGCCAAGTGCACATGCCCTATAGCAAAAATCTATAAAAGAATTAATAAAATAATAATAGTAGTAATAAAAGTAAATTAGAAAAAAGTTCTAAGTCAAGGCCATTTTAAAAGTTAAATAAAAATAACTACAGTTACTTGCTTTGTCTTTTGTAGTCATAGCATTTATGCTAATTTTATCAAACTTGGATCACATGTTTTTATCCAGTAAGTAGCCAACCTTGAAAAAATAAAAAAGTGTAAATGTATCAGAAAACTTAAAATAATATATCAATAGAATAATTAACTTCTTTTTTTATAAACAGGGTTTTGTTATAGGGTGCATGTGCTCACCAGAGTGAGAGACAAAGACAGTGAAAGGAAAAGTGAAAATCACCCCCTGGGGCAGATTTCCAGGCTGTAACCTCCCTCCACTCTTCTGCTGAGATCTTGAGAATGCACATACATATGCCTGGTGTGATTTTCAAGTCACTGGCTCTGGAACTCAAACTGTGGTCAGTCATATGGAAGTCTAACTACATAGCCACTATGTCATCTGCTGACCCAATAAATAATGTTTTATAAGAAACACAATTGCCAGTATATATAAACTCTTAAATTATATTTACTTAAATGGAAACTTTCTAATAATTAGTACATACTTTTTTTTTTAAGTTAGTATACTAAAAGAACTGCTCAGAGGACAATAGTACCTTCTGGTTTTTGGCCATTGATCAAGGTTTACCCTAGTAGAGAAATACCATAGTATATCAGGCAGATTAAAATTCAAAGGTTGACATGGATGGGTTTTGCAATATTTAAGACAAAATACAAATTTTATTTCAGAAGTCATGCTCTTTGTACTGTTAAGAAATTGCATGAGGTGTTTTTTACATTATAATAAAGTTTTGTTTACACTAAAAGTAAAAAGTTTTTTAAAAAAAAAAAAAGCTATAGTGTTGAGTATACAGACTTTTCAAAATAGACAAGACAGTAAAATATTTATTTATTTATTTTTAAAATTTTTGCCATAGAGCAGGTACACTTGCCAGAGGTAGAGACAGTGAAAGGAAAAGTAGAAAGTGAGAACTCACCCCACAGGGGAAATGGCCACAACACAATTCCTTCTTCTCCATTCTCCTCACGGGGTTTTGAGAATGCATGCACATATGCCTGGTGTAATTTTCAAACTACCAGGCCCAGGACTTGAACCTCAGTCATGTGAGAATACAGTAACTTAACCATTATGCCATCTGCTGGCCCCTAGAATGTTTATATTTTATTTTTTTTAAATGCATTTATTTTATTATTATTTTCAAAAAATTTGCTGTAGAGCATGTATGCCCATGAGAGAGAGAGAGAAACAGAGTGTAAGAAAATAAAAAAGTGAGAAAGCAAATAACAAAAACTGGGATTCAGACTGTGTTTGGCCATGTGGAAGCCAAGTGCCTTAACCACTATACTTCCTGTTGGGCCCCAAATATTTATTTTTAATATTTATTAAACTCATATATTTTAGATATTTTTTAAAAATACATTAATAGTATTGATTTTATTCATTTTTATTTTTACTGAGACATTATTCAAACTCTTTGCATCTTTGACATCAATGTTTCTAGTAGAACTAGAACCACTTTGAAGAAAGGTTAGTAAGGAATAATTATACACAATAACATTTTTCTGGGCTTTTTTCAGGGGTGGGAGAGATTTTTGCTATAGGGTGTAGGCACTTGCCAGAGAGAGAGAGAGAGAGAAATCATACTCCATTGGGAATGACCATGCTGCAATCCCTTCTCTATTCTCCTTTAATGATTCTGGGCATGCATGCACATGCTCCCAGAGTGACTTTCAAGTAACTGTGATAGGGACTCAAACTGTTGTCAGCCTTGAGGGAGTCCCATGTGTTCACAACTGTGCCACCTGCTGGTCACAATGTTTATCTGTTTTATGTGTTTAGTTCAAAATGTTTTAATAAATTTATAGATTTATTCATCTATGATCAAATCCAATTTTAGAACTTTTTATTACTCAAAAATAAATAATAATCTCTGGTGGCACACTTTTCTCCCACCCTGCAAATCCACTTGGTTATGATTTGCTTTTTTCTGGTTATTTTATATAAGTGGAATAATAATGATAACAAAAAAGAAAAAGCGTTAGAATTTTTTTCCCTTAAATTGCTTGCTTTGTTCATTTTTGGACTCTGAATTTTGATTTATGAGTTTGATATGTTAATATATTTTTTGCTTTAAAATCAAGCAGATAATTGCAATACAGTATTTTTCACTCATAACCAAAATAACCTCTTTAAAAGAGTTGGGGGTTTTTTTAGCATTAGAAAGTCTTATTAAAAGAAGATAACAACTTTTGCTAGAACTTTTTGCCCCATCCATTTATGTTTTTCTACTCTGTACATTGAAGAGCGTGCACTTTGCAACTATCGACCATGTTTTCAAACTCACAAATGCTTCCTAGAAAATTTATGATATTGCAAGGAGCCCACCAAAATGTCTGTGGGATTTTAGGGCACGATGCTAAGAATATAGGAAAACAGAAGCATGTTATGCATTGGTTAGATGGTCCCTTGCCTCACTAAGGCATATTTGTGGTGATGTTGGGGACCAACTGTCATAGAGCATTTTCATTCCCTCTGTTGGTGAACATGATCTCCCCAGCTGTTGTAGTCTCAGCAGTACTGTAGCTTAGGGATGGGCAGTACTTGAGCACTAAAGCTCCCTTTGTAATGTTGATAATAATTATTATTTTACTTATTTATTTTAGGTTTTTGTCATAGGGTGCGAACATTGACCTAAAAGAGACAGAGAGAGAGAAAGTGAGAAATATCGTCCCAAAGTAAATGGCCATGCTGCAATTCCTCTCTTCCATTCTCTTCTCAGGACCTTGGGCTAGCACACACTCTGTGATTTTCAAGCTGCCAGTCAATCACTAGAATCATGGTTGGCCATGAGGTAATCCAGTGCCTTAACAACACACTACACTGTAATGTTGAGAATTATTAAGAGCTGCTTCCTATAATGCTCTAGGAAGTGGATATAGTTATTAAATCTGAATATAATAAATGGTATAGGGCTCCTGATCATTTCACTTTGAATGGGGAAGATAAATACTTATCAAAAATGTCTAGTCCTTCATCTTTTAAATATTATATTTGAATGTAATGGGAAAGAATTAGCACTGCTGTTTTAAGGTGCCCTTCCAGCAGAGGCAGAGCTATATTTTGTGTTTCTCCACACCAACAGTGCTATTTAGTACTTCATAAAACATCTCTAAAGCTGGGCCTGGCAGATATTGTAGTGTTAAGGCACTGGACTCCCACATGCCTGACCTCAGTTCTTGTCCTGGACCTGGCAGCTTACTTTATCACTTTCCCTTTCTCTCTCTGTTTAAAAAATATTAAATTAAATAAACTGTTCTATGAAGCCTGGGATCAGCAGTTAGCATAATGGCTATGTTCATGGACTCACATGGAGTCAAATGCAGTTCAAGACCCAAACCTGGTGGCTTAAACTCACACCAGGCGTGTGTGCATGGGTGCCAATATCCCGAGAGGAGAATGGAGAAGAAGGGATTGTGGCATGGCTTTCCCCCTGGGAGGTTATTTCTCACTTTCTTTCTATCTCTCTCTCTCTCTGTCTTTCTGGCGAGTGCACGTGTCCTATATCAAAAACCTCTCCAAAAAGAAAAAAAAAATAGTCTATGAAGCTTTTCTATTTTGAAGGTATTATTTATTTAATTATATTTGTTATCATTATTTTTTAATTTGACCAGGGAGAAACAGACAGACACACACACACACACACACACACACACACACACATACACACACACACACACACACACACACACACACACACACAGAAATAGTGAGAAAACAAACCACCAAATCCAGCCATGGTCAGCCATGTGGAGGTCTAGTGCCATAATCAACACATCAGCTGTTGGCCCCTCTTTCTGTTTATGAAAGACAACAAAAAATAGATGTGTCAAGGTAAAATATTTTTCTTCTTCTACAGAAAGTCCTGTTTCAGTGTGAATTTATCTGTGTAATTTGTTTATATTATGGTTCCTTGGTATTTGTCTATTATTGCTATATTATAGATTCATAATATTTGTTACAGTCAGGTAATATTATTCATAGTTATTCCCATTGCCTTAATTCATAAATTGTTTGGCTAATTATATAGGTATATATAGGTATGTATATTTGATGTTTAGCTAAACTTTAGAATAATTTTGGTCCCTTTTTCTTTCAAAAGAAAACAAATTGAAATTTTGATAGGATGCTATTAAATTTATAGATAAATTTTGGGAAGTTAGCCATTTTTTAAAGATAAATTTTCCATATGAACCTAGGTGCATGTTATGTACAACCAAGGTTTTTCATGTCTCTCAATATATTTTGATTTTCTCATAGATTTTATATATTTCTTTTTAGAAACATGTGGAAGGCCAGCAAGGTGGAATGGTGGTTAATGGACCACACATGGCTGAAAGCACAGTTTAAATTCCAGATCCGATTGCTTGAAAAACACAATAGTCACATGTGTGTGTTTATGTCCACTATCCTGAGAAGAATGGAAGAGAATGGATTTCTGTGTAATAAGCTCACCTGGGAGGTGATTTCCTGCTTTTTTCTCTTTCTCTTTTTATGTTTCTCAGATGGATATAAATTTTTTAAAAAGCAAAAAATTTTTTTAAAAAATGAATATGTGTGATATATCACGTGTCTTTTTATAACTTATGCTGTGTATTACAATCTTTGCTAAATTGAGCCTATACAATCTAAATTATGGGTCACTCTTAGAAAGACTTCCTCTAAACCTTCTCATTCATCTCCCCCTTAATGACCTCTTCTTGACACCTTACCCTTGCACAAGTATCTAGCATGATTTTCAAGCTACTGTGTTTGAGACTAGAACTGTGGTCAGCCATGTGACAGTACAATGCCTTAAACATCACGTCACCTAGAGGTCCCATAAAACAAGACACTGAAATTTTTTTTAGAGATGTTTGCTTTAGGTATGTGTGATTACTAGAGAAAGAGAGACAGACAGAGGTAAAGTGAGAAATAACCCCTTAGGGGATGGGGACATCACAATCCCTCTCTTCCCTTCTCCTTCTGAGATCTTGGAAACATATGCACATGTACCCAGTGCAAGTTTCAAGCCTCCAGGTCTGGAACTCAAACCGCAGTCAATCATGTGGGAGTCCAGCACCTTAACCATCACCCCATCTGCTGGTTCCAAGAAACTAGACTCTTAAAAATCCACCAGTCACCTTGAAGTAATGGTATGTAAAAGTAAATAGTTGATCATCATTTTGAAGTACAGTATGTATTTTAAAGTTGGCCTTAATCTTAGGTAACAGTGGCATCTCATGGCCTCAGTTGTCAGAGCTGCACCCTAAGCAACAGGAATCAATGTTTCATTTTCTGTGGGGCAGAAAGCAAAATCTGATTCTGTGACTCTTTTCTTAATAGTTTTTATGTAGGGTTAATGAGTAGAAACAGATTTGGATGTATGAGTTGGTATATTATTAAATTTTGTAGAAAAGTTACCTTGGAATTTTGTCCCTTTTATTAGTTTGTAGCAGTTAGCATCCCTTTCTTGGGGTCTAATATGTGGGTAGATGATAGTGCAGAAAAACAGAAGCCCATAGCCATGGACACTACACATGTGTCTGGGCTGCACAAAGCTCTTCCACCACCACTCTCCTTGAGGTATGCCTTGTTTTTATCCAGTTGCAAATTTGCACACAAAAATAATTCCTCAGGAAGTGTTTGCACAGCATCACCTCACAGTATTCTGTACTGACCAAACAGGAAGTTGAAAGTTTCCTGCACAAAAGGATAATGTCAGAGTGGTGGTCTGTACACGTCCCAGCAAAAGGAATGGTAATCTAGAAAATAAAATTGTTTTTTGCAGGTATAAAGTGAGCAAGAATGCTTGTTTCATAGTATTTAAATAATCCTTCTTTAATTTCCCTTTAAACAGAGTAACCCTTCCAGATTTTGTCTTCTTACTGTTGAAGCTGACTGTATTTTCTTTTGCATTTTTTGTTATAGTTGTTTATAATCACTGTGATTATTACCAAGAATTGCCCTTGAAGTAAAAAACAATTTTAAAATAAGCAACTGTTATTAAAATTATAAGTGTATATTAACTTGAGTTTTTTTAAAGCTTTACAATTAAAAAGCCAAAGTAGAAGACAGCAGGTGGTGTGATGATTAATGTGCTGGATTCCCTCATGGTAGACCATGTTTCAAAACCCAGACCTGGCAGCTTGAAAATCACTCTGGGAATCTGTACACTCATACCCAAAATCCAGAGGACAATGGAGGAGAAAGGACTGTCATGTGGCCATTACTCTGAGGGGTGATTTCTCACTTTCACTCTCTCTGTCTCCTTCCAGTGAGATTGGGTCTGAGGCAGAGCCCTGAGTGCACCTAAGAAAAGTAGTGAGACTCTCCTGAGTGAAATGTATGGATGGAAGGGTGGATGAAGACAGCAGGCACCTAGTCAGGTGTTGGCAAGATCAGGGAACCTTGCAGTACAATTGGGGCATGAGGGAGGCCTAAGGACTACAGAGCACTTGGTGGCCCTGGGTGCCAAGGGACCATCCTCATGAGCATGTGGAAGGGATGGGGGGGGGGAATCCTGCTTTTTCCCTGGTCGACTGTGCCTGAGATCTCTTGCAAACCCTTTTCCTTGCTTGGGTTTTTAGCCCTGGTAGCCCTCACTCCACACTGAACTGGTCCCCATTGGTGGGTGCTGGATTGCATGAACAGTTAGCTAGAAGTGATCAAAGTAGCACTAAGAAAATAGCAGAACATCTACCACATCAATCACACCTTATCGGGGGTTACAATGAGACCATCTGCAAAGAACTTCCTCCCACCCAGCCCCTGGCACAGGGAAGCTTATCTTCCCTCTTGCAATCCCAAATACATAGCCAAAATTCACCACCACAATGGGATACTAGGGCAACATCTTGATTCCCACTGCAGCAATAATCTGAATGGGCAGTTTATCCATATATGGATGCTCATTTCTTTCAATTTAACACTGAGCTTGTGTGATTAGGTGGTTAAACTTTTCACCTGACAAAGATATAAAAGTGCAGAGAAAAGCCTGTGAATTCTTTATTTAGAAGAATTATTTTTATTTAATTATATTTATCATTATAATTACTTTTCACCTTGCTACAGGGAATGTGTGTTAGAGAGAGAGTAAGAAAGAAAACCACCAAGTCTGGGACTAAAACCATGGTCGATCATGTAGGAGTCCAGCACTTTAACCACCACATCACCTGCTGACCCCATGCCCGCAAATTCTAAACAAAAACCCAGATACTATGACAGACTTTCCCCTGCTACATAGTCATTACTAACTCTTAAGATAAAATTAACACCTAAACCCATGTCCAGTGCACTGGTCCTTCTCTGGCAGTGTCCACCTGCATGCCTTTCTGGCATGGGGGTATATTAAAAATCTTTACTTTCCTATTAAAATTTTGCTTTTCCCACTTTATAATTGTTTGTGGTTTTTCATTCTATGCCTCAGGGAAGGTCTCTAACCTTAGAGATCTGGATCTAAAAAAATGAGGATTTTACATAAGGCAATTTAATTCTCCGATATGATAAAACAACCACATGAGTACATGACTGGGTTATCCTGTGATGTGACCCCACAGGACCTGGGGTGGTCTCCTCCCAACCCCTTCCCATATGTCCCATGCATCGCCACAGGGCCCTTGCCTCTGCAGTGCCTCCTGCTGGGTAGCTGCCAGTTTTTATCCTCCCTGAATGGTCCACTTAATCAACTAAATGTGTCCTCTCCATGTGGCTGTTGTTCTCAGCAGAGGTCCTTGGACTGGGCGGTGACCCAAGCTATGAGCTTGCTGAGTGCAGGGCAGTGGGTCCACAGGGAATGGTTCTTGGGCAGAAGTTGTGTTGTTGGGACCAAGACTCTGAGGCACACTGGAGGTTCATCAAGAAGAGCAGCCTGTTAATAGGCACCTGACCAGTCTCATGCTTTGTAAAATATGCATAGCTGAAAATACTTGACATTTCTTCTATCTCATTGTATCTCAACTGTTGAGGTTTTTGTTTCCCACAGTAACTGTTTAAATTTTTTTTAATTTTGAGTTATTTTTTAATTTGGCCAGAGAGAGAGAAACTGAGAAAGCAATCTGCGAGGTCCAGAACTCAAATTATGGTCAGCCATGGGAGAGTGCAGCACCCCAACCACCATGCCACATGCCAGCACTTCCCCAGTAATTCTTTATTGTTTGGTATTTCTTCTCTTACAAAAGATTCCTGGTACTAAAAATACAAAATGATATATGTCATATTACATAATGGGGACATCACTTTTCAGATGCTTGTTCATCCCACCTGCAACTCAACTTCTAGAAAAATACTGTTTTAAGTTTCTCACAATTTTTAAGAGTTATTTTTCAAAATAAGTGCTCTTAGAATACTCACAGGACCAGCACATGGTATGGTGGTTAAGGTGATCATTGTTTGAGTCCCAGACCTGGTGACTTGCTTTCGCACTTTCCCTCTCTCTCTGGTCAAATTAAAAAATAATAAGAATAAATAAAATTAAATAAACTTTTAAAAAAATGACACAAAAGACTACTCAGGAACCAAGATAGCTAAATCAACAGCTTAAAAAACATAGGTATACACATGTGTGTGCACATGCATCTGAGAACATTCATCTGAGCACATACACTCTGATGCTACCCAAAAACCATGTAATGAATATTCTCACAATCTTTCATTTCTTATAACTTGCATAAATAATGTCTGCTTTGTTCAAATACATACATTATTTGATTTTATTCAGGTTTTTGCCATAGGGAATATGAGCTCATCAGAGAAACAGTGAGAATGAAAGTGAAAAATCCCTCCCACCACCGGGAATATGGCCACATCACATTCCCTTCTCCATTTTCCTATTGGGATTTTTTGGCATGAGCACACACATGCTCAGATTGAATTTTGAGTCCTGAAGTAACTAACTTCAGGACTCAAAACTGTGGTCAACCATATGGGACTCCAACACCTTAACCACTATGCCACCTGCTGGCTCCCAAATCTATGCTTTAAATAAAACAGAAAGCTGAGTATCTTCTCTCTCTCTCTCTCTTCATTGGGTATACACATAGACACCATTTTATATCTGTTTTATTTTTTATAAATCTACTTTTTTAAATTAAATTTGTTACTGTTACAGTTATTGCACTGCAAAACCATGCCTGAGAATACAAAAAAAGAAATGGTACATTTCTCATCCACCATTGGACAGCCTCAACCACCCATTACACGGTATATTAACACTTGATTCATGTGCATTTTTATAATTTCACAATATTTTAAAAAGTTGTAACAAGAGATGAAATTTATTTTTTTTCTGGCTCCAGTGTTTATTAAAAATTATAAGGGTTTCAACTTTTATTTGTCAAAATCAGAGATATATAGGGCAGAGATCAATTTAGCAAGGAAATACACAAAAGTACAAAAAAGAAAGAAAATATTTCTTTACACAAAGATCAGTTAACTTTTGTTTTACCTTTTATATTTAGTACTATTACTATTTGTTTTTATAACATGTATTTATTAAAACAAAGGCCTTATTTTATTTTTTTTATTTTTATAACCTATTTATTATTGTTATTTTAATTCTTTCAATATTACACTCAATCACATATATCTTTACAATGTATAAAATTTCTTTTTTCAGCTCTTTTCCAGCTGGAACCATGAAGGGTGTTCAAAAGAAGTAAAAGGTTCCTGCTGCTGCAGAAACCAAGAAAAAGGCTCCTGCTGTGGCAGAAGCTACCAAGAAAAAGGTTCCTGCTGTGCCAGAAACCCTCAAGAAAAAGCAAAGGAATTTTGCAGAGCTGAAGATCAAGAGACTGAGAAAGAAGTTTGCTCAAAAGATGCTTTGAAAAGCAAGGAGGAAGCTTATCTATGAAAAAGCTAAGCACTATCATAAGGAATATAGACAGATGTACAGAACTATGATTCGCATGGCCAGGATGGCAAAAAAAGCTGGCAACTTCTATGTACCTGCAGAACCCAAATTGACATTTGTCATTAGGATCAGAGGTATCAGTGGAGTGAGCCCAAAGGTTTGAAAGGTGTTGCAGCTTCTTCGTCTTCACCAGAACTTCAATGGCACCTTTGTTAAAGTCAACAAGGCCTCAATTAACATGCTGAGAATTGTGGAACTGTATATTGCATGGGGGTTCCAAACTTGATGTCAGTAAATGAACTGATCTACAAACTTGGTTATGGCAAAATCAGTAAAAAAGCGAATTGCTTTGACAGATAACTCTTCGATTGCTTGATCTCTTGGTAAATTTGGCATCATCTGCATGGAGGATCTGATTCATGGAATCTATACTGTTGGAAAATGCTTCAAACAAGCAAATAACTTCCTGTGGTCCTTAAAATTATCTTCTCCAAGAGGTGGAATGAAGAAAAAGACCAACTACTTTGTAGAAGGTGCAGATGCTGGCAACAGGGAAGACCAGATCAACAGACTTATTAGAAGAATGAACTAAGGTATCCACCATGATTATTTTTGTAATCTTGTCAGTAAATAAACAGTGGCTGTTTTCAGACAGCAAAAAAAAAAATTTATTTTCAGCACAATTACCCTACATATCAGTCAAGACAAAGAAATAAGTATCCACATTATCGTCAACAAATAGCTTTTCATTTTTTTCAGATTATTATTATTTTATTTTTATTAATTTTTAAACAGCTGCAATAGCTCATTTGGCTTGTAAAGAGAATTTGTCTAACATGAAATACTTCTCAACCAGTCCAGTTGAGAATAATATACATGCTATCATCAACAGGTAATAAACAACTTCTGTGTCCAACAAATGTCATGCCTCTCTATTTTTTCTCCTGCTTTTCTTCTATATTCTCTTCCATTCTCCCCCATTCCACTCTGTCTTCAGCATCTATAACTATTTTCACTGTTTTTATGCCCTCCAATATTTCAATCTCTACCACAGAGTGCACATAGTCAGCATATATTAAGTGGATACATATGATATCTTTCTTTCATAGCCTTGTTTGCTTTGCTCAGCATTAAATCTCCCATATTTGACCACTTTAAATCCAATGCCAAGTTCTTGCTTTTATGGCTGAATGGTATTTGATACAGTCAAGGTGAGTCAAGAGATGGAATTTAAATCTGCTACAGATTTCTAGTATGGTATGCCATTAAATAACACCTCTGCATATTCTTCTCACTTTATTATTTTTTTAAACATTTTTTTCCTTTTATTTTTTTTCATTTCATTTTCTTCCACACTTTCAATCACATTATTATTTGTCTTACAAAATGGATATTTCAACAGGTGAACATTTCTCCCTAGTACTGTTGATAAAACTACAAATTATCTTCAACAGATAATACCATACCTCTTTGTGCCATTAATGCTTTGCCTTCCTGTCCCTCCCCCAAATGTCCTTCCTCAGACCCTCCTCTTTCACACACACTATATCTGGTATTTACATCTATATACAGCATTTGTATATCCTTTAGACAATTAGATTCAGTTATAGAGTGTAGACACTCAGTATATATTAAGTGGGGACATACAATGCCTCTCCTCCATAGCATGGCTTGCTTCAATCAGCAGTAAGTCTTCCATATTCATCCACTTCCTGTCAAAAGCCAGGGTTTTGTTGTTTGTTATGGATGAAGAGTATTTCATTGAGTATATGTGCCACAGTATTTCTAACCACTCATCAGTTCGTGGGCATTTGTGTTGTTTCCATGACTTAGCAATCATGAAAAGTGCCGCAATAAACATTGATGTGCAAGCACTTTTTCGATTAAGTATTTTTCTGTCCTTCAGGTAGATACCAATGAGTGGGATTGCTGGATCATATGGTAGTTCTATTTGTAGATTTTTGAGAAATCTCCAGATTGTTCTCCACAGTGGTTGGACCAATTTACATTTCCACCAGCAGTGTAAGAGAGTTCCCTTTTCACCACACCCCCGCCAGCACTTATCATTTTTGGTTTTTATAATCTTAGACATTCTGACTGGGGTTAGGTGATATCTCATTGTTGTTTGGATCTGCATTTCTCTTACAATGAGGGATATTGA
>NW_006204346.1:62847-63346 GCF_000334495.1 Tupaia belangeri chinensis
GTGGCTATGGTAAATGGAACAACTTTTTTCAGTTCTATCTCAGTCTGCCTGTTGTTTGTATACAGAAATGCTATAGATTTCTGGATATTAATTTTGTATCCTGCAACATTACTGTATTCATGTATTACTTCCAGAATTTTTTTATGGAAACAATTGGGTCTTCTATGTATCTAATCATGTCATCTGCAAACAGAGAGAGTTTCATCTCTTATTTTCCTATTTGAATGCCTTTTACTTTTTCCTCCTTTCTGATTGCAATGGCCAGGACTTCAGGTACTATACTGAAGAGGAGTGGAGAAAGTGGACATCCTTGTCTTGTACCTGTTTTCAATGGAGAAGCTTTCAGCTTTCCTCCATTCAGGATGATGTTCGCTATGGGGTTTTCATAGATAGCTTTTATAGTGTTGATAAATGACCCTTCTATGCCGATTTTGCCGAGAGTCTTGATCATGAAGGGATGTTGTATCATATCAAATGCTTTTTCTGCATCAATCAATAT
>NW_006204346.1:65585-69845 GCF_000334495.1 Tupaia belangeri chinensis
TTTTTTTTCCCATATGAAGGATAATCTTGCAGGATACAATAATCTTGGTTGAAATTGTTTCTCTCTTAACACTTTCAATACATCTTTCCATTCTTTCCTTGCTTGCATTGTTTCTGTTGAGAAGTCTGGTATTAGCCTGATGGGGTGACCTTTATAAGACACTTGTCATTTCACTCTTGCCAGTTTTAGTATCTTATCTTTATCTGTGGTCCCAGCCAGTCTGTCCATGATATGCCTTGGGGAAGATCTTCTTGGGTTGATTCTATTTGGGGTACTTTATATTTCTTGGGTCTGGATGTTTGAGTGCCTCTCTATACTTGGGAAATTTTCTTCCAAGATATCATGGAATAGGTTTTCCATGCTCTTATTGGTTTCTTCATCTTCTGGGATACCAATTATTCGGATGTTAGGACGTCTAATGGAATCTAGTGTTTCTCATATGTTATCTTCATTATTTTTGTTATTTTCTCTATCTTTTTGGTGGTTTTCTCTAGGTCAGAAGTTTTATCTTCTACATCAGAGATTCGACCTTCAACATGGACTAATCGACTTTTAATACTTTTGAGAGAGTTTTTGATTTCCTGTATTATGGACATCACCTCTAATAGTTCCATCTTATTCTTCCTAGCATGTCCATTTCTTCCTTCATATCATGGAAGCACTTTCTCATCTCCTGTAGTTCATTGTCTCTTTTATGTTCCAGCTCATAGTATTTGTTCAACATGAATGTTCTAAACTCTATCTCGGACATTTTGGTAACATCCACTATTTTTTCAAGAAAAGAAAGGGAGTTACTGTGTTCTTTTGATGGAGACATATTTCCTGTTTTATTCAGACCTGAAGTTCTTCTTCTACTTCTAACGATTGGGAGATGTGTTCCCTTTGAAAAACCTTTTAGGAGAACGTTTCCTCGAATAGGAGCAAGTGGGTTTCCTTTTTGCTGTGGAATGAAGACAGCCAAAGTCTCTCTTCCATTGTGTTTAGCAATGTGATCCAAGAAAAAGGATTATCTTCAGGTGTACAGAGAAATGTATCTCCTTCTTTGCAGGTGGTTCAGTGAAAGGGAGAATTCCAGAGAGTCTTAAAATACTAGAATGTTTCAGAAGTGTAATTCTAGACCTATTTAAACAGTGAGGGATGGTGTAGATAAAGGAAGTGAGGACCAAATAAGCGGGAAGAAAATAATAAGCAGAATAAAGAAAAAGTTGCTGTGATTTCACCAGGGGTCGAAAGATGGGAGTGGGGTTTCTGCAGGACTGACGGCGTTCCTATATGGTAACGAGAAGAGAGAAATGTACAAATGAAAGAAGAGGGGAAGGAGAGAAAAAGAAAGGGAAAAAAGGATGAAAGAGGGGTCTCTGGCTTGGAGTTCCTGGGGCTGAAACTATGGGGGGCAGTCTTCCCTCGAAGTTCCTGGCCCAGAGGTCAAAAGATGGGAGTGGGGTTTCTGCAGGACTGACGGCGTTCCTATATGGTAACGAGAAGAGAGAAATGTACAAATGAAAGAAGAGGGGAAAGAGAGAAAAAGAAAGGAAAAAATTGTACCTGGCTGAAAGAGGGGTCTCTGGCTTGGAGTTCCTGGGGCTGAAACTATGGGGGGCAGTCTTCCCTCGAAGTTCCTGGCCCAGAGGTCAAAAGATGGGAGTGGGGTTTCTGCAGGACTGACGGCGTTCCTATATGGTAACGAGAAGAGAGAAATGTACAAATGAAAGAAGAGGGGAAAGAGAGAAAAAGAAAGGAAAAAATTGTACCTGGCTGAAAGAGGGGTCTCTGGCTTGGGAGTCCCACGGCTAAAGCTACGGGTGGCAGTCCTCCCTTGAAGTTCCTAGCCTAGGGGTCGAAAGATGGGAATGGGGTGTCTGCAGGACTGAAGGCATTTCTGGCTGAAAGAGGGGTCTCTGGCTTGGGAGTCCCACGGCTAAAGCTACGGGTGGCAGTCCTCCCTTGAAGTTCCTAGCCTAGGGGTCGAAAGATGGGAATGGGGTGTCTGCAGGACTGAAGGCATTTCTGGCTGAAAGAGGGGTCTCTGGCTTGGAGGTCCCGGGGCTGAAGCTACTGGGGACACTCCTCCCTCAAAGATCCTGGCCCAGGGATTGAAAGATGGGAGAGGGGTGTCTGTAGGACTGAGAGCGTTCCTATGTGGTAATAAGAAGAGAAAAATTGACAAATGAAAGGAGAAGGGAAGGAGAGAAAAAGAAAGGAAAAAAAGTTTACCTAGATAAAAGAGGGGTCTCTGGCTTGGGGGTCCCGGGGCTGAAGCTACAGGGAGCAGTCCTCCCTTGAAGATCCTGGCCCAGGGATTGAAAGATGGGAGAGGGGTGTCTGTAGGACTGAGAGCGTTCCTATGTGTTAATGAGAAGAGAGAAATTTACAAATGAAAAAAGGGGAAGGAGAGAAAAAAAAGGGGAAAAAAAAGTGTACCTGGCTGAAAGAGAGTTCTCTGGCTTGGGGGTTCTGGAGCTTAAGCTGCGGTGGGCAGTCTTCCCTCGAAGTTCCTGGCCCAGGGGTCGAAACATGGGAGTGGGCTGGTCAAACTTATATACATTAGCTTTTAAAAAATGTGTGAAAATGTTATATACACAGTCACTTAGATCTTTGCTTCTTTGAACTGCTGATTAGGAATATCCAATACACATATTTTGTTTATCTCTATTACTACTTCATGCCATGGACTAAGTGTTCTCTTTACTATTGGAAATAGAATTATTAACATCTTTAAATCTATTCAGATTAGAAAGAATTCAGAAACCTTAGAACTAATTCATAAAACTCTTCCTTAAAATTTTGCTCTTCTAGAACCACTCTTAGTACCCAAATACAGATAGATAGATATAGGTTAGATAGACATAGATATGATAAAGAGAATCATCAGAACTTATGGGTCCAGTGTCCCTTGCTTCATTAGGGTCTTACTGCACATCCCAGTTTATGAAATGGCATTTCTTTAGGGAGAAACAGAGCCCTTGTAAGATATTGGCTATGTGATTATGGAGGCTGAGAATTCTCATGATCCGTTGACTGAAAACTAGGGACTTGGGAAAGCTGGTGGTGTAGTTCAAAGGTCTCTGGCTTTGGGGTCCCAGGGCTGAAGCTACAGGGGGCAGTCCTCCCTCAGAATTCCTGGCCCAGGGGTCAAAAGATGGGAGTGGAGTCCACTTTATTCCTTAATAACTTAACTCCTGATTAGTTTTGATGGAAAAAAAAATGCGTACTTTCAGGGAAAATATATAGTTCAAGGTCCATGAGATCATTTGTTAAATTTTAGGTTCCCAAATGAAATTCTTTTTAGTTTACCACAAATCCCTTGTTTCTCATTCAATTACCCAACCTCCTTTTGGCTGACTCAGCTACTCAACCAAATAATTAATTTAATTACTGCCTTGACACTTGATTAAGACCATGGTCCTACAGGAATATGTTCCCACAGTAAAATAGTTTTACTCACCCATTTACTTTGCTCTGGCTTGTAGCAAATCTGCAACTCCTAGGTTTGGCAAAGGGATTTACTAGAGAAAAACCAAGGCTCCACACCAAATGGTCACATACCACTTTGAAGTATTGAACCAAAGATATAAAAATAGGAAATCGCCAGACTATCTCAATAGGTAGAAAGAGATTTTCACCAATCCTGGTTAGCTTCAAGTTCCTTTTAAAGACAAAAAAGTACTGGATAGTTCAAGCTATAATTAAAAACAGAAGTGCTTTATTACTTGTCTCTCCAAATACACATTAAACACACCAAAAGGTTGATAACAGAACTAGCTGAGGCAATTACTGCACCTAAAGAATGTCAACTATTATAAAAATTTGGGCACAAGTACATAATAAATTCTTATTAAAGATTGTGCCAGATCCATGAAATGTAAATGGACTTTAGGTGAAATTTTGCTCACACTGTTTTGAACTTATAAGAACAAGTTAGTGACTCTTAGTTTGAGTGGAACTCATACTCTTTCCACAGCAGTTGACTGCACAATTTAGGCCTGAGTAGAGGAAGCTTCAGCAACACCTCAGTTCCTCCAGCACCCACTGTCCTTTATATCAAAAGTCATTTGGGGGCCTGGGCCTGTGCGCGGCGGCAGCGGGCCTGGGCCTGGGGCCAGGGCTCTGCTCCGCGTTCCGCGGCCCGGGCCGCCCGGCTCCCCGCTGCCTCTCCGGCGCTGGGTGTGTCCCGTGCTCGGTGCTGAGGCAGGACGGTGGCATGGAGCAGCTGAAGTCACCGTCCTTCCTTTCTCTGACCTGGCGGGCGAACGGGAGGTG
>NW_006204346.1:72332-77103 GCF_000334495.1 Tupaia belangeri chinensis
CATTTGGAGCCCAAGGATTGGCAAGTTCAAGAGACATTTAACAATTCTAATGCATATTTCAGGTTACTCACTTAACCAAACAATATGCTCTAAGAATTTATTCCCAAAACAAAAGTACGTCTTAATGTAAGACATAGAATAGCACTATCTGAATAAAAATATACTGAAAGAAGCAAGATTATACTTTTCCCTACCCCGTTTTTCCACATGTGGACCCAAGATTTGTTGAATTGAATTTGTGGTTAATTCAGAATACAACTAAAACTTAAATTATAAATCATCACAGCACTGCACAGATGATCTGATCATCTTTCATAGCAGATCAGAACACAGATGGCTGACTTTCTGCAGGATTTCTGATAGAAATCCAGTATAGCTGGTTTTGAGTTTCACACATTGACACTTAATTGCTATAACCTTCTTATCCAGAAGTTGTGATCCACATGCAGTCCATCCACAATGAGTGCAGCAAATCTGAGGTAGTCAATCCTTAAAAAGTTTCAGTATCTGAATACAAAAAGATTTTGACATGACCAGCTGCAGGTTTTGTGTGCTTTTTTGTACTTTCAGAGTAATTAAGAAAGAACACTGCTGAATCTAGTTCACACATGTATGACAATGAAAATTCCCCTAAGTGCAATACTCAAGGAGAGCAGTAGTGACATTTTAAAATTCCATAGTACAATACAGCCTGTTACTGGCATCGAGAGGTCTGCATTGGATGCTGTAGCTCCAGATGACGAATGCCTGTTCAGGATGGTTAGCTGTGTCCTAGTTATCTTAGAAGGGTAGCAAAGAATGGTTAGTAAAGACCATTCCTTATTGGTACTATGTGTGGCTGCTTTTTTGATGTTCAAGCACAGCATATTGATTGTCTAGCTAAAGTTTAAGTATGTGTTTTTTTGAAACCTCATCTCTACCTCTATTTTTTCCCTTTATTATTATTATTTACACATTCAATTGCTCTACATTTAGATTGTAAAGAGACTTTACCCAGCATGATATACATCTCAGTCAAGTTGAGAATACTATACACATCCTCATCAACAGATAATAAACCATATCTGGGTCCCACAAATATCTTGCCTCTCCATTTTTCCCCCAAATTACCTTTCCTCTATTTTTGTGTCTTACTAATTTAAAGCTCTTCATTTCTATATCCCTCCTGCTATCGACATGCTTGGCAGTGAACTGCAGCAATGGGAACTGTGTGTCACTGTATATCTCTGGCGGTCCTTGAGGGTGATTTTCTGTTTGTGGTTATCTGGGCCTCAGGAGGACTACACTCAGGAGGACTATACACACCCTAATCATAGCCAATTTTGGGGTTTCTACAACAATAATTGGAGCAGGAGGTGCTTGTACCAGAGCTACTTTTATTCCAGGAACCAGAAGATTTTTCCACACCACTACCACCGCCAAATCCTCCACCTTCTTCCAATTTTTACTGCACCTTCTCTCTTTTCACTATCTTCTTCCATGTAACTGATTAGCATTGCCTGAACTCTGAAGCCATTATAATCAACCTGTTTTTGTTCACATTATTTCCACTCATCTTTGCCCATCTTCATGACCTTGGTGGGTGCCCCAGGGCCCTTGGATCTGGAGTCAGCTCTCCAGCCATTGCCCTGTGAGGCCAACAGCCCCGCGCTGCCGCCCGCTGTGCCTGAGGCTCTGTTGCTTCCTTGCACTGACTGCCTCTTCTGCAGCTCCTTCCTCTTGTCCCTCTTGGTAAAAAAAGTTTTCCCAGCTCCGCTCCTCTGCCTCAGCCAAGGCCACAGCCTTTCCGGCCTACATGGGTGCCACCAGCAGTGGGCGCTGCCCTTAGGACTCCGAGCTGGAAGTTGAAGCTGGTTCTCAGCTCACGCTGTCGGGCCCGGGAACGCTTCTGCCCTGTAGAGTCCATGAGGCCTGTGTGGCAGGTGGCTCCCTGGATCTGCTGAGCGGTGTCCTGTACACCGAGAGCACGCCCAAGCCTGCCCGATCTCCAGCTGCTGCTGCAACCCAGTGCAGGATTCCAATCGCCCAACAGCCAGAGAGGGAGAGGAGCCTGTGGGTCAGATGTTCCTGCAAGAGGCGCTATTCTATCTTAAGAGAAAACATTAAATCCAGATGTACTTAATAGACAGTAAACATGCAATGTGTTCTCTGAAAGCCAACAAAGTCCTCAATACCTGTAACTTGGAGGTGATGCAGAAGGCAGACACATACCAAAAGTATTTATGACCAATTTAGCTATAAAATACCCCCTGCTTGCTTGGCTCAATAATACACTGATGTTTGAGCAGTGAAAAAATACCGCTAAAAATCAATGTTGAGACAAATACTTGAAGAGCTTTGCTAATGCTTTCAAAGAAAAATTCTTATTTAATTTATCCATAGTGGCAAAATATGTATTTATTTTGGACCAGAATAAAATAGACAGTAGCTTCACAAACACACACTTTAAGAATTATTTTTAAAAATTAATTCAAGAAACTAATCTTCCCCCCACACACACAAACACACACACACACACAAACACACGTTAAATATTATTTTAAAAAATTCTTTCTAGGGGCCAGGTTGTTGAGTAGTGGAAATGTTGCCAGACTCCCACATGGCCTACATTGCTGAATTCCCACGTAGTTGACCATGGTTCAACCTGGTAGCTTGCTTTCCCACTTTCTCTATCTCTCTCTCTCTCTATCTTTCTCTCTCTCTCTCTGTGTTTCTTTCTGGTCAGACTTAAATAGTAATAATGGTAATTAAAATTAAATTAAATAATTATTTTTTAGAGAGATATTTTGCTATAGGTCATGTGCACTCACCAGAGAGACAGAGAGAGAGAGAGTGAGAGAGAGACAGAAAGCAAGAAGTCACCCCCTGAGGTGGATGACCACATCACAATTCTTTCTCCTTTATTCTGCTCTTGGGATCTTGTGCACACATGTACACGTGCCCAGCATGAGTTTCAAGTCACCAGGACTGGACTTGAACTGTGATACACCAGTGGGAGTTTAGCAAAGTAACCATTATGCTATCTACTTCTCCCTAAAAAACTATTATTTAACACTCAGAACTTAGCTACAGAATTAACACTCAGAACTTCACTACAGGAATGATGGGATGAGTGGGTACAAGTGAAGGTGTGGTTAAGAGGGAATTTCAAATGCCAAAGGAAACATGAAAATCCCCAGACACAGAGCACATAGTGACAGCAATAAGCTGTGAAGGTCAGGAATCTGCTAAAGCAGGGGACAGAGGGGAGACTTGAAATTTTACTTGTTGTTTCACATAATAGTGTCTTAATTTAAAAATTATAGTTGCTTGACATATTTATTTAGTTATTTTAAGTAATTATTTATGAAATGATATTTATTATTATTATTTTCAATTTGCTATATGGCAGGTGTGCTCACCAGAGAGTGATAAAGAGAGAGGAAAAATTATAAAGCAAGTCTTCAGGCTTGGGAATTGAGCTCCAGTTGGCCACATGGGAGCCAGCACTTTAATTATTATACATATTCCTGATTCCTGGTTATGCATATTTACTTTTTAAAGAAATATTTTTTTCCAATTTTTAAATCCACAGAAGTTAGTTTTGAATTATCCTCCTATACTCCACCTGTAAATACCAGGAGGTAAGCAGGGATTCTGATGGTGAATTTTTTTAGATGTTTGTGTACTCTCCAGAGAGAGAGAAACAGAGAGCTTGAGAGGAAAAGTGAGAAATCACCTCCCAGAGAGAATGGCCGCATTACAATCCCTTCTTCTCCATTATCCTCCAGGAATCTTGGACACACACACACACACACACACACACACAAACCCAGCATGATTTTCAAACTACTGTGTCTGGGACATGAGCCATAGTCAGCCATATGGGAGTTCAGCAATGTCACCACTATGCCATCTGCTGGCTTCCTGATGATTTGTATTAAACAATGGGACTGTAGGTCTTGGTCTTCTGTAACTCCCCAGTGCTTGTGTGAAGCAGTTGAATAACCTGCAGTGGGAGCAGAGGCCTGAGGACAGTGACTGAACTCAGGCCAGTCTTGAGCCTGCAAAGGTGGGAAAGGAAGGTCTCTGGTGCATTCCAGGCAGCTCCCTCCCCTGTGTGTGGCCTCCAGCTGCTCAGACAGCTACAGAAGGAGGTTGACATTGAGAAGCTCCTAAGCCCTGTAAACCAGAAGACCAGGTACAGAAGTCCCATGGATTCTGTCCTTTCTGTGGTTGTCACTCTGGTCACCTTGTGGCAAAATTCTAGACAGTGTTTGGGTCTGGACAACATACAGTCCCTGAGTAGATTGTGTATGTGAAGAAAATCTCTAAGGGCAAACTTACAAAAAGACTCACTTGGATTGTCTGCTAGAGAAAGGGTTTCTGAACTTCGCAGTTTACTTAGGTAAGAACCTGCTGATAGAAATAAAGATGATAAATATGAGATTATTTTTGTACATGAGGAGGTTTAGGAGGGCATGAGCTCCTAGAGTTAAATCCCTCACTTTCTATCTCTTTACAGGGACTGACCCATTCTGGGGCTTCATTTCAGCATCAAAATCTGCATCCCATTTTGGGAATCTGTTTTACTATCTGGGTGTGGGTTTTCAGTGGATGAACCAGGCTGGTGATGTAAGAAAGTGCAAATGTGTGCTTTTATTCACTTTTTTTTAATATTGCCATTGGGCACCTGCACTCACTGGGGAGACAGAGAGTAGTAAAGAGAGAAGTCACCCCCTAGGGGGATGGCCATGTGGCAATCCCATATTGTCTATTTTTCTCTTAAGAT
>NW_006204346.1:77318-89705 GCF_000334495.1 Tupaia belangeri chinensis
TCCTACCAACATCTTCTAAAGTTTGCCCTACATTTTCTACCACTAGTTTTGTATTTTGATGTTTTATATTTAAATTTTTGCTCAATTATTAGCTGATTTTTGTTAATGGGAGAGATAGGATTCAGCTTCATATTTCTGCAGGTGCATATCCAGCACTATTTGCTAAAAAGACTTTCTTTTCTCTACTGCATTGCTTTGTACAATTGTGAAAGATCAACTGGCTATATGATTTGGGGTTTCTTTTTCACTTCTATTTATTTCTAATTTCTAATAATGTTTACATAGTTAATAGAAACTCATTTATCTGTGGTAAACTATGTTCAAATACTTTGTCACTTTTGGGGGCCAGTATGTGGCAAACTGGTTAAGGCACTGGATTTGCTCATGGTCAACTGTGGTTTGAGTCCCTAAGTGGCCTGAAAATCATAATAGGCATATGTGCATGTGTGTGTGTGTGTCGGTGTCCGCCCCAGGGCTTGGGTCTGGCTGAACCATGATCAGGGGGCTGCTGGTGAGGAAGAGAAAGAGGATGAGAAAGAGAAAGACCTCCATCTTGCCAGGACTGGGGAACTGGAAATAATGAGACAAAGGAATAGAGTAGAAATGGACACAGGCAGCCTGAGCCTAGGTAGCCCAAGCAACTTGTGGCACCCAGACAAACTGGACGTCTTTATTTATAGTACAAGGAGACATTACTCATGTATGTTTCATGACACATCATAGATTGGTTGCCATGTTACAGACAATAAGAAGTAATTAACAAATCTAGGAGGGCTTAGTCACACTGGGTCAGGTGTATCCCTTGGTGATAATTCCATCAGGAGAAAATCTCATCTTCTTTTCTAATGCAGAGAACTAGCTGTTAGGTGTGGGGAAGGAGCTGAAGAACTTCTCCATAAGGAGTGCACCACCACACCCAGAGAAGGCTAAAGAACCTTTCAGATGCAGAGCAGGGATTGGACTTTACTAATTGGGGTCAAGATGTTTCTTGAAGTTCATCAGATGTGTCTGTTGGAACACCCCTAGTAATTCCCACCCTTGCTCTGTCTGCAGCCAAGGTCAAGGAAAGACAAGTTATAAAGTTCTGCCAAACCCCAAAAGAGCACATGGTGTTTGCTCAGAGCATGTCCCCACACCTCAGATTCTCTCTCTTAAACGTGTCCCCACCTGTGTGAGTGCCCAAAATCCTAACAGGAGAATGGATTGTTACATGGCCATAACCCTTGGAATGATTTCTCAGTTTTCCCTTTTCTGTCTTTCTTCAGGATTGCCATGCACCCTATGATGAAAACCAAAACCAAGCAAGCAAAAACCCAAACGCAAATAAAGACATGGGATGAGCAGAGGCCATCCCATGAGTTTCGGAGATGAGACCTGTTTTCACCTGAAATGTGTTCTGGTAGCTGACTGTGAGAGGCCTCTCCAGAAAATTTTACAACTTCCATTCTGAAAACATAAAGTGGCCCCTGCCTGGGCATGTTCTTAGGGAGTACAAATCATATAAGAAGTACAAGACATATGAGAAAGCCCATGGGGACCAGGAACCAACTGGGCTTCTAAGCCTCTAAAAGTGCTTCCTTACCTCCCAGAATTGAGGACCCTTCCTTCTAATATTTGTGCAACTTTCAGTTGCCACTTCCATCTGCTTGGAAGATTAAGAAGATGGTTAGGCAAGAGTCAAAAAAGTAAATAGGTCTAATAGAGGTTCATTTGCTGCTGGTGGGGGTGGGGTTACGAGAAATAAAGTGCTCTGAAGATTATAATTGCATAGTTAAAAATGTCATTTCAGGTCAGCAAATGGCATATAGGTTAAGGCAGTTGGATACCACATGGCCAATTTTGTGGATCAAGTCTTGGACACAGCAGATTGAGAATCACTCCTGGCATGTGTGCATGTGTGCCCCAAATCCTGAGAGAACAATAGAATAGAAGAAATTGTGAAATGGTTATAATCCTGGGAGATGTTTTCTCACTTATTTCTCTCTCACTCTCCTTTCTCTTTTTTCCCCAGTGAAGACAGTTTCTTAAAAAAATCTTATTATTGTCGCTATTACTGTTATTTGTAGTAAATTGGTTGGTTGCAGTCATGTTTGCCCTAGGTATTGCACTGGAATCTATGCAGGGGAGAACTTACAAGTTTTTTGATAAAAGACAGCAGGACCCAGAGTTGCCAGAGTCCTCTGGCAGCATTACACTGTGCACGTTAGATCTAAAGGGGCCTTTTTGTGGCCATGGCCCCATTGAATACTCAGGGAGAGAGTTGGCCCCACAAAAGTTGGGGTCCAAGTGAGCCTGGCTTGGCTCCAGCTGTTACAACACAGTGGTTTCTGAGGGGCAGGGTTACACATTGAACACTTGGAGTGCTTACAGGCAGGGCTGTTGACATCTAGGGCCTCATCACCCTGAGCATGTCCGTAAAGCAAAATAAGTCCACTGACTATAGAGGGGAAGTAGAAAAAAACTGGGAAGAACCCAAAATTCTGCCACTGGGTGCCATACAGGTTGGTGGCTTGGTGTTCTATGATTGACCCACACTAGCCAGTTTGCTTCTTTCAGTGGAGAAGGAAGCAGTGTGTGCTGTTGGATTGCCCTGGTGCCAATACCCAGACCAGGAGAGCAACCATGATGGCTTCTCCATGTGTCTACAGGGCTGATCACTGATGCCCTGGCAGATTTTTTGTTGCTCATCTCCTTCCTCACTGTGAGGAAAACACACCCCAACCATGCCACAAAGGTGCTTTGTTCCTATTTTACTTAAGTAGAGTTTCTCCACCAGTTGTTAGTGGTATGAATTCCTAAAAAATGCTGTCAGTCCAAACTGGAATTCCCATCCTCAAGCCAGAAAGCTTGTTCTCTGTTGAGAGCTGTTCATAGGATACATCCATGTAGTGAGTCATGGTCATTTTGCCAATACCACTGGGGATCCCAAGTTTCCCAAGACCATTTTGGGCTCAAATATTTACAAAGACTTACAGAATACAGGGAACCTGTCTATCTCATGATCACAGGCTGTTACAATGAGACAATCTACATGAATATAAGCAAAGGGAAATGTGCCTAGGCTGAAGTCCAGAAGAAGCCAGAACAATCTTCCAGGTGTTCCCTCCAAGTGGAGCTATACAGACACATGTTTAATTCTTCTAGCAACAATGTGTGATGTATTGCCAACTCAGGAAGGTCATTCAAGCCTTGGTGTCAAGTTTTTATCGAGTGGTATCTGGTCCCGGGGTAAAATAACTCCCCATGACTTTTATAATTGTTGTGACTGTCCCTAGACCTCAGAACTCAAATAGCTATACTGCTGCCCAGAGCCTCAAGCACAAAGAAACATGATCAGGAAGGATTCAGAGGTGGTCTACCTAGAACCAAGCTTTCAGGACAGGCCTTTGGAATTTGCTGGCTCTCATATTCTGGACTGCTGAGTTAAGCCTTTACCATACAGTGTTATATAAGGGAATGGGTCACTAGTGATCCCTTTACCATTTTCCTTAATATGTTCTGAAACTACTTAATCAGAAATGTGCCATATTTTCTCCATGACTCATGGAAAGCCAAAATTTTTTTTCCTGTGTATGTGCAGCCTCACTCCCAGCTCACCATCACAGAGAAACACTGATGAGCACATATGTCACACTACCCATATGCATATTCTCCATAAATTATTTTTGCTGAACTCATGTTGATGAAAATAAAAACATTTTTCTTTAGGTTTTTACTTTTTTTTTATTGCTATAGGATGTGTTATTGGTGTTAAAGGGAGAAAGAGAGAGAAAATAAAAAGAAGGAGAGTGAAAAATCACTCCCCAGAGAGGAGGGCCTTGCCACAATCCCTTCTTCTCCATTCTCCTCTTGGAATTTTGTGCACACATGCACACATGTCAAGCATATTTTTCAAGCTGCAAGATCTGGGACTTGAACCCTGCATTCTTCCATGACAGATCTAGCTGCCTTAGCCACGATGCCACTTGACTGGCTCAAAAAGTAACATTTTTAAAGCTTATTGATTTGTATGTTCCATGGCCAAGGGAGACCAAGAGATAGAAAAAGATAGATACCACACCCACACCAGAATCTTTATGCCATGATTCACCCCCCAGCCCCAACCAGCCCATATGAGGGGTACGCATGAGTCCAGGGTGCTCAGGGAGGGAATTCTCTGAAACACTACCTTTTACTTATTGAAAGACATCTTAGTGTAGTTTGAGTATACTATCAAATGAATAATATTTTACTATCAAGTGAAGAATATTTTGCATACTTTATAAATGATTTGTAAGATCAGATGCTTTAGAAAACCAGCATGCTGAGATATAATATCAAGTTAAATTTTACTTTTCAATATGTTTCTAAAGAGTTATTTATTTACTTTTAATTATGATTTGTTTTTAATTTTAAAATTTGACCAGAGAGAGTGAGTATGAAAAAGCAAGCCACCAGGTCTAGGACCTGAGTTACAGTTAGCCATGTGGGAGTCCCGTGCCTTAACCACCAAGTCACATGCTGGCTCTTGAATTATTCTTTATCTAAGTCAGACTAAGTTTTATTTTATAATCATCTTTAGACAACTGTTCAAAATCACATAAAAACTAGAATTTTAGTATATGAGTTATTGGTAATGGTGCTTTTGCCAACTTATTAAAAGGATTAAACTAAAGAGGATATGCTATCAGCACAGATATATAAAATATGCCATCATCAGACTTAAAATAAGTAAAAGTCAAATGACAAATTTAAAAAAAAAAAAAGTAAAGAAAGAAGGAAGGGAGAAAGAAAGAAAGAAAAAGAAATGAAAAAGAAACAAAGAAAATATTTCAGGAGCCATGTCCAAACCCATAACACCAGGTCAGCCCAGAAATGCCTTGCAAGGCCTTTTTCTGCCTATGGATTCTCCAGCCTCCTGAAGGACACTTAGGGCCTTGTGAGACCCACTCAATGATGGAAATACTTGCAGGATCATGGCCAGCCCAGGCATTCTACTCACACCTCCCTGGCCTCCCAGGCCTTTGCTGATTTTCTGGTGGGGCACAGACCCACTCCTCCTTAGTCACAGCAGGAGGAGGAATGGTGGTAAAAGTCAAGGGACTCTCAGGGAACTTCCTGGGTAGTCTTTGACAACATGCACTGTTCCAAACTATTGACTCAGAATACAGTTAGTTTTTTTTGTTTTTAATTTTTGATATAGGGTGCATGTACTTGCCACTAAAGAGAACCAGAGAGTGAAAGAGCGAGAAAGAATGAGAAAGCACCAGTTAAGGGATATGAGCAACCCACAATCCCTTCTCCTTCTTTCTCTTTGTACTATTCTCTGTATGTATGCTTACATGTGCAGTCCATTTTTTTGAGCCATCCATTCTGGGACTTGAACCATGTAGTTGACCATGCGGGATCCAGCACCCTGACCATGCCAGCTGCTAGCCCAGCATTGTTCAATTTAAAAATTTAAAAAATTGTTTCAAAATTGCCAGCAAGTGGTGTGGTGGTTAAGTCACTGGACTCCAGTATAACTCATTATGGTTTGAAGTTTAGACCTGGCATCTTATAAATCACACTGAGCACACGTGTGTGTGTGTGTGTGTGTGTGTGTGTGTGTGTGTGTGAAAGAGAGAGAGAGACAGAGAGAGAGGGAGAGAGAGCCCAAAATCCTTAGAGGAGAATGGAGATGGGATTGTGGTATGGCTAGCCCCCAGGGTGGGGGGTGATTTCTCACTTTCCCTCACTTTGTTTTTGTCTCTTTGGTGAGCACACATGCATTATGGCAACCCCACTCCAAAAAACCACAAGACTGCTTCAAAGTTTATTCTTTCCATGAGTAAAAGAGACAAAAAGGAAACTAGAGAGGTCCATAGAGAAACAGGCACTCCCCAAAGCATCTCAATACATTATCTACCCCAAGCCTCATTTAGCCCCACTATGTGGGTACAAATATGCCCAGCACACTCAGGAAGGTCTTGAGATATAAACTGTAAGCCTTGCCATGTAAGTTAACCTTGCAATGTGTCATGTTTTATCACTTCACATTTGTTATTTTTGCCTCATAGAAAATGGTCATTCTAACAAGGGTAAAGTGAAAGTTCATTGTAGTTTTGATTTATATTTTGTTAGTAATTAATGATATTGAGCATTTTGCTCCACATACTTGGCTATCATGTCTTCTTTAGAAATGTTTATTCATGTCTTGATTTCATTCTGTAATCAGGTTTTTGTTTTGTTTTTGCTTTTGGGTTTATTGACTTTCTTATGTACTCTGAATATTAATCCCTCACTAGATGAATAGATTGAAAATACATTGACCCTCTCCTGAAGCATGTATGTTCACCCTGTTGATTATTTACTCTGCAGAATCATTTTAGTTTGCCATATCAGGTGTATTTATTTTTTTCTTTTCTTACCTCTGATTTTTAGGTCTTCTTTTAAAAATTTGTGCCCAGATCAATACCTGAGGCATTTCCCCTATTATTTCCTCTGTAGTCCTGTTTTGCATCTTACACTTAAGTTTGTAATTTTTTCTTTCTGACATGAATAGTCACTATATCCAGCACTACTTATTAAAGTACTGTTCCTTCCTCAGTCTATGTCCTTGGCAAAATGTCTGAATTTCAGTGGCCAGCAGGTGGCGAAGTAGTTGAGGGCACTGGACTGCCACATTATAGACAGCAGTTTGAGTCTCAGACCTGAGGGTTTGCTTTCTCACTCTCCCTGACTCTCTGGACAAATTAAAATAAATTATGGTTATCAAAATAATAAAGTTAAATAAGTTAAGACCTTTCTAGAATAGAAAGAGGAAATACAAATCAATAAACCAGATATGGAAGTAAAGACATTATTTTTGACTATATGGACATAAAAAGCTTTCAAGGAGAACACAATAAATACTAAATAATTAATAAAATGTTGCCATTAATCAATACCCATAGTTTAAGAAATACCCATTAATCTAAGATACTGATAATAGTTGAAAGTATAAAAAATGTCAAAGATTAGATGCATACCATGATTGTTTTAGAAATGAATTTAAGAAATTAGTCATTTTTAATTACTTTATAAGAATATAAAATCAACATCTTTCTAGTTTGAAGCCTTAAAATTGGACACAGTCTTATGATATGAACCTTATATTTTATTTGTAACCTCTTCTGTTTTTTTAAAGCTTTCCAGAAATTCTTATCAGGCCTTAGAATAATATAGCACTTGGGCACAAAGATGCACCCTAGGACCCCTGCACTGGAGGCCAAGATGGAGAAGACCTCCATGGCCACCATGAACTTCCGCTTGGTGCTGTGATAGATGCAGACAAATATGACACAGACACTGCAGAACACCAGCATGCTGAATGTGAGGAACTTGGCTTCATTGAATGCGTCAGGCAGGTTCCTGGCCAGGAAAGCCACAGTGAAGCGCCCCAGAGCCAAGAAGCCCAGGTAACCCAGGACATAGTAGAAGGCCGTGATTGAGCCCTTGTTGCACACAGCTTGGTGCTGTGATAGATGCAGACAAATATGACACAGACACTGCAGAACACCAGCATGCTGAATGTGAGGAACTTGGCTTCATTGAATGCGTCAGGCAGGTTCCTGGCCAGGAAAGCCACAGTGAAGCGCCCCAGAGCCAAGAAGCCCAGGTAACCCAGGACATAGTAGAAGGCCGTGATTGAGCCCTTGTTGCACACAACGATGATGTTTCTGGGCTCAGAATGTGAGTCTATGTCAATGAAAGGGGGAGAGGTTCTCAGCCAAATTCCACAGATAATCATTTAGAACACAGAGCAAATGGAAATGACAGAGTTGGAAGCCCCTGATAGCAGCAAGCACCTCATAGTTCTTCCAGGCTTTATGGCTTTAAATGCCAGAATCATAGTAATGGTTTTGACCAAGACAGTGGAAACAGCTACAGTGAACACAAGGCCAAATGTGACTTGTTGGAGGACACAGGTGACTGCATTAGGATGGCCAATGAAGTGCAAGGTGCAGAGTAAGCATGGCAGGAGGGAGATGAGCAGAATAAAGCTGAGAGCCTGGTTGTTGGCCTTGACAATAGAAGTGTCTCGGTGCTTCACAAAGACTCCCAAAACAACAGCTGTGAGGACAAAGAAACACAGAGCCATGCAGGCCATGGCTGTCCCCAAAGCATCCTCAAAAGCCAGAAATGTCACAGTCTTGGGAAGGCAGTGAGTTCTTTCACTATTTGAATACTCTTGAGCTGGGCACTGGACACACTGCTTTGCATCTGGTGACCCAACAAAGATCCAGCAATTCAGCTTCACAAATTGATTGTCATGTTAAAGGAAATGGAGACTTTTGTGTAATTTTCCACAGATACATCCCTGAGGTAATACCAATATATACCAAATTAAGAGTCTATGTTGATGACACTGGGAGAATTCTTTTTTTTTTTCCATAGACAGAGATGGAGAGAAAGTGTGAAATCATCCCCTAGGGGGATGGTCATGCCGCAATCCCTTCTCCTCCATTCTCCCCTCGGGATCTTGGGCACACACGCACACGCGCCCAGCGTGAGTTTTAAGCCACCGGGTCCGGGATGCGAACCACAGTCGACTACATGGGAATCCAGCGACATAGCCATTAGGCTAACTGCTGGTTCCCGACACTGGGAGAATTCTTTAAGCTTCAGGTGGCACCAAAATGATTTAAAACAGAGCCACAGCATCTGAGGATCTTGGTTGGCCCATCTTGTGGCTCTGAATGTTACTATCAATGATGAGAATTTATTCCAGATCTCTTCTCTACACTCTCCTCTGGTTTCCTTAATATAAATTTTATATTTCCATGGCTTATCATATTTGTTCATCACAACAGAAATAAATAATTTTCTTTTTAATATAAAGAGAACAATATCTTGTTTCCCTAGAATATCCTAACTCCTATCTCTATCCTAATTTCTATTAATTTTTTCTTGTATATAACATGTCACTTTATGTACATACTTTTCTTACTGTACAATTTAATTTTTCTATCAATATTATCATAAATAGTCTCATGTAAATGTTTAAAACAAGTTAATTTCTTTCTTTTTTTTTTTGTAGAGGTTTTTGCCTTAGGGCATGTGTGCTTGCAAGTACGAGAGAGAATAGACAGACTCAGTGAGAGGAAAAGTGAGAAATCATTCTCAGAGAGAATAGTCATGCTGCAATCTCTTTTTCTCCATTCTCTTCCCAGGATCTCGGACATGTACACACACCTTCCTGGCATGAGTTTCAAAATTCAAAAACCCTGTTGTGGAAAAAAAAAAAAAACACCGTGTTTGGGACTCAAACTACATTTGGCCATGTTGGAATTCAGCGATAAATGACTATGACAACTGCAGTTCCTAGAAAACTGTTTCAAAAGATTTAAATCTTGAATGGGATTTGATTGCTTCTATATAGCTATTGTTTGAGGAATGGGCATTATAATTATATGATGGAAGGATGGAATGTTCTTTCTGAGGTATCCATTTATATACATTTGAAAGCATAGTTTGTAAATCTCTTTTTCTCCCTGTGAGGCTGGTAATATTTTTTGCCTTTATACATTACGTGGTTTCTGTTGGCCATACTCACTTCTATTGTTAAGTTGCAGGAAAACATCCACAGACATGGAAATTAATATGTCTGCATTTCAATTACTTTGTTATTTATTTATTTATTTATTTATTTATTTATTTATTTATTTATTAGATAAATAGGTGGTGTACCTAATATTTTCTCAAGTATTTATTTACTTTTGGTAATGCTGAGGCAATAGTATTGGGCTGTGGACAAAATCATGACACATTTTTCTATGGAAAGGAAAAAAATCCAAAAGTACATTGTGACTCTTCCAACAACCCAATATCTTCTCAAATAATTATAGTAGGGATCAGCAGGTGTCATGGCAGTTAAGATCCCAATGTGGGATGATAATGTGAGAAGAGTCTGAGGAAAGATATTAAGGAGAAAAACAGAGAAGCATTTATGGGACATAGAAATGGATTATTACTTGATGATAACATGTAGGGTATTCCTAACTGGACTTGTGAGAAATATATTTATGTTGAAAAATTCACCTTACAAGCTAAGTGATGTATAGTGATTGAATGTATAAAAGAAACTAAAATATTAAAAAAAAAGATTGATATGACCATCTAGATTTATCAAGCTTAAAATTTTCAAGAAATATCAAACCAAAGAATACTTCAAAATACATTATAATCAAATTGACAAAAGTCAAAACTGAAAAGTCTTGAAAGCAACAAGAGAAAATATATATAAATAGTACTTAGAAAAAAATAATTAGAATAATAATTAATCACATTTTTTTTCTTGCATTACCTATTCCTATTCCAAGAGTCAGCAGATACTCCAGACTTCTGTCTCTGGAATAGGTTTGGAACCCACATGTTTATGTTTGTTTTCTTCTGGTTCCCAAACCCTTCCTTTCTCTATTCATTTGTTTCTTTTTCTTTTTAAAAATAATTATATATTTTATTTATTATTATGTATTAAATTTGCTCCAGGGCATGTGTGTTCACCACAGAGAGAAAGAGAGAGGAAAAGTGGGAAAGGAAGTGGCCAGGTCTGGGACTTGAATTATTGTTCGTCATGTGGAAGTCCAGTACCTTATGAATCATACCACCTACTGGCCCATATTATTCATTTTTCTAAAAAAAAAAAAATACACCAGGAGGCACATTCACTCACTAGAGAGAGAAACCCAGAGAGAGAAAGAACTTGAGACAGCACCGTCTATGTAAAATGGTCATGCCACAAAACCTTCTGCACCAGTTTTTCCTCTTATCATTATTTTACACAACATAAAATTTCCTGGTGTATTTTTCAAGTCATCATATTTGGGACTCAAGTCACAATTTGGGTCATGTGGGATTCAGTCACCTTAACCATCATGCCATGGGCTATCTCCATACTTCTATTTTTATTTCTTGTTTTGCACACTTATTTGTTTTTGCAATTCTTCACAAAAAAGAATTTTTTCTTGGCATACTCTAACATGAACATAAATATCTATTTTTACTAGTGATGAAAATCAAATGATTTCTACTGTTAGAATGTCTGACATTCATAATATTTATGGAAGAATTCAAGCCATATTTATTCCATTGCATAATATTTATGGAAGAATTCAAGCCATATTTATTCAAGCCATATACAGGAAAAATGGAAGCATGATTTCTTATATTTTTCCATATTTCACATTTGGCAGTACCACATTTTATTTGGATAATTGTTTGATTTTATATATTGTGTGATGGCAAATTGTGAGGTGCCCAAGTGTGAAAATTTTTAGAATGTTGAGTCTCCAATCTTTAAACTATGTTTCTTTTTCTTCCTGCAATATAATTTAAAGTGTGAGATTTTGCTTTTAGTCAATTTTTTTATTTTTAATTGCACAGGTGTTTGAACATGGTTGAAAAAGTTTTAAATATTTTTATAATAATTTATCTGTAATTCCACTGTGTTTATCATCTGGGTATAAAAGTCAGATTCAAAGTTTAAGGCATCCATAGGTAACCTCGATGATGACACATCTTTCATTTCATGACTCGTGTGGACCAGTGTGAGATTTAAGATTGACACTGTCTTACCCAGCATAAAAGTGCAAGGGCGTCCATTGGAAATCATTTTGGAGTTGAGCCTAATAAAATGAGCATGGCCAGATAACAGTTTACACAAGTAGCATAATAATAGTGTTTATAAAATACACCAATATGATGGATATGTGAATTAAGAACACTGGTGCTCTATTATTCATTTCTTCTCTGTGTGTGTGTGTGAGAAAGAGAGAGAGAGTGTTTCGCTATTATTGGCGAGTGTGTTCACCAGAGAAACAGAAAGTGAGAAATCACCTCCCAGAGGAGATGACCTTGCTGCTACTTTTTCTTTTCCTTTCTGCTCTGGAGATTTGGGGCATACATGCATATGCACCTGGCATGACTTTCAAGTCTCATGATTGGGAATTAAACCACAGTCAGCCACATGGGACAGTGTCTTCACAACCACATCACCTTCTGACACCCGTGTTTTATTTCTAATAGTAACAGTTTTATTTTTATTGAGCATTTGTAGGAACTAATAGTGTAGTTATATATTTCATACTGGTTTGATTTGAAATTTCTGACTCTGGGCACAAGACACAAATAAAGCAGCAAACGGGTCTTCCTTCTTGTGGAATTTTTTGGAATCCAGGAACACAGCTGTGACTACACACAGATTCAGGAGTCTGAGCAGAAACAAGAATTATTAGCCATAATCATATATGTTATGAATTGTTTTGAGGGAATGTCTCTATTTTTCTCCACTTCAGGAAAAAAAAAAAACTATTGCCCTTAATACTTTATCACTATGTATTTTTTTTTTTTTAGACAACAGATTAGTTTTTTTTTAACACCCATCAT
>NW_006204346.1:90184-94350 GCF_000334495.1 Tupaia belangeri chinensis
TCATTTTGGTTAATTACTGGAAGATGGCAGTTCCAGCCAAAAGGCACTATGTATTATTTAAACTCCAAAATTACACTGATATTAGCAAGACTTTCTTATAACGGTTTAGTTTATTTTTTAGAGAGAGATTTTTTTTTCTATAGAACACATGCACTTGCCAGAGAGACAGAGAAAGTGAGAAAACAACCCCTGGGATGATATCTATACCACAATTCCTTCTTTATTCTCTTCTCAGGAGTTAAGGCAACCATGCACATGTGCCTGACATGAGTTTCAAGTCTTTAGTTCCAGGACTCAAAACTTCAGTCAGCCATGTGGGAGTCCAGAGCCTTAACCACTATGCTATCTGGTGTCCACCCCCTTACAAAGACTTCTAAAGAAGAGCTAGTATGCTTCCCTTTCTTCTTTATGTGTTATTATATATATTTATTTGCAGAGGTTTTTGCTATAGGGTGCATGTGCTCTCCAGAAAGACAGAGAGAGACAGAGAGATAGAAAGCGAGAAATCACCCTGCTAGGGGGAATGACCATGCTGCAATACCTTCTTCTCCATTCTCATCTCAGGAAGTTGGACACTTCAGCACATGCACCTGGCATGAGTTTCAGCCACTGGGTCCAGGACTCGAACTGCGGTCGGCTACATGGGAGTTCAGCAACATAGCCATTACGCTAACTGCTGGTCCCCCTGTATTATTTTAATTTTTAAAAATTTTTTAAACTTATTTATTATTTTTTAAAATTTGAACAGAAATAAAGAGAGAAAGGGAAAGTGAGAAATCAAGCTATCAGGTCTGAGACAAGAACTGTGGTCAACCATGTTGGAGTCCAGTGCTTTAACCATCATGTCACCTGCCAGCCCTCTTTATGTATTATTTACCAAGTATATTAAAGATACCTAATTACTCTACCCCATACATAATTTTTAAAGTCCCTTGTGTCATTCTTTACTCTTATGTAATCACTTTATTCAAAACAATCCCAGTGAAGGTTTTACAAGGTAAATATTCTGAGAAGCTGTGTTCCCAAGAATATTTATACTATGTCCTCATATCTGGTTGGGTAGAAAATTTTAGGTTCTGGATTTTAAAATATCTAATAATGTGATATGTAGGTACACAATAAAAAGTTAACTTCAATTTTATGTTTCAGCAGAATGATTAGAATGTGGTTAATGCACTTCTGGGCTTCTGAGGCCAGTTGAGCACTGTTTTGTTTTGTTTTTAATATTAACATAGTACATGTACACTGCATGATTGTTATATAATCCTTTTATTTTAAAGAAGTTTTTGCCTTAGGTGTGTGTGATCACCAGAGAGAGAGAGAAACAGAGACGGTGGAAGGAAAGTGAGGAATTAGCACATGGGGGAAGGGCCACATCACAATTCATTCTCCTCCATATCTTTCCAGGATCTAGGACATGCATGAACATGCTCCCGGATGTGAGTTTCAAGACAATAGATCCAAGACTCCAATTGTGGTCTGTCATGTGGGAGTCCATCATTGTAACCACTACACGATCTGCTGGCCCCTGTTGTATAAATCTTCTGCTTCATATAATTGTCTGAGAAAATAGTCAATGCTTTGAGATATTAATTACAACAAAGAATGCAAGAAACTGGTAGGTGGTGGCATGGTTAAGGCACTGGATTCTCATGGCTGAGTACAGTTTCAGTCCTGGACCCATTGACCAGCTTTGACATTCACACCACAAACCCTTCTCCTCCATTTTCCTCTCAGGATCTTCGGCATGCATGCACACACGCCCAACAAGAGTTTAAGCCACCAGGTCTGGTACTCAAACCATGGTCAATTACATGGGAGTTCAGTGACATGGCCATTACACTAACTGCTGGTCTCTCATTCTTAAAAAAATAATAATAATAGTGGTATGAAAAATGACATGAGGAATTGTGAATGGTATCTACAAAAACTTGAATGGTATCTTAATCTGTAATCTTCTGTCTACTGTATATCAATGTACAATGAATTTGTTGACAAATGATAAAGAGTTTCAGGATAGAGAAATTTTTTAGACACACATACACAAACTCACACAGACACACACACGTGCAATATCATCTACATTTGTGGAAGTGCAATCTATGATGTTTCCACAATGACAAAATTCCCTAAAAGTGCATTTCTTGGGAACCAGCAGATGGTGCGCTGTTTATGTCACTGGACTCTCATATGGCTAAGTGCAGATTGAGTTCCAGATCTGGCAACTTAAACACCGGGTGACTGTGCATGTGAGCTAAAAATTTTGAGATGAGAATGGAGGAAAAGGGATTGTGGCATGGCCATCTCCCCAGGGGGTGATTTCTAGCTTTCTGTCTCTCTGGTGAGCAAACATGCCCTATAGAAAAAATAATCTAAAAATGAAAATTAAATTTAAAAAATGAATTTCTCTCATTAAACAATGTTCAACTATGTATACATATCCATTACCTCATTGGTTTTAATTGGACTGCTGCTTCAACAAACATAAAAAAAGCATATAAAAAAGATGTTTTTCTATAGTAAGAATGTATGTAAGCAAAATCACATAGTATAAAGTCAGGACGTAAAAGGCAGAATTTTTCAAAATAATTTGTATTTTTACTGAGGCAAGAGTCAAATTCCTTTTTCTTTAGAGTTTTGGCATAGGTCATATGCATTCACCAGAGAAAGATAGAAACAGAAAAAGAATAAGTGAGAAATTAATCTTCAGAAGAGTGACCAGGCCACACTCTCTATTCCTCCATTCTTCTCTCAGGATTTGGGGCATGCATACACATGCACATGCCAGGCATAATTTTCAGATCACTGGATCCAGGACACAAATCATGGTTGACCATGTGAGAAATAACCCCCTTCACCACTACCCCATGAGCTGGCGCTGTGGAAAGCAACCTGAATGCTGAGTTAGTGTGGGAAACATGTGGGAGAAGGAAAAGAATGTGAGAAAAGACATTAAGAAAAAAAATAGAGAGAAGTTCCAGACAGCAGGTGGCCTAAGGCTGCAGGCCCGACCACCCCAGATCGTCACGCATCCCCACCCCTGCTCCTCCTTGGACCTCAGGTTGGTGGCATGGGATTTTAAGACAAACCTGCAAACTGGTTTGAGCTGGTCATAAATTCCAGCCACCAGGTGGCCTGAGGCTGCAGACCGGACCGTCCCAGACCTTTGCCTATCCCCACCCCTACTCCTCCTTGGACCCCAGGTTGGTGGCATGGGACTTTAAGACGAACTCACACCCCACCCCACCTGCAAACCAGATTAGAAGTTCTGGACACCAGGCGGCCTGAGGCTGCAGGCCCTACCACCCCAGACCTGTCACTCATTCTCTGGTTTTTCCCCATTTGCCTTTGGAGTCTCTGAATTTTAGTGATTTGAATAGCGTGCAGCAATTTCTTTTTGGTTTTGTTTTTCTTTGCTCTTGAGGTGTTGCTTATTAGGTCAATTGGAGGCTCACCACTCCTTAGAAATGGGGAAGACTTTGGGCCATCCAGGGCTAGTGGCAACAGTTAATGGTAATGGTGAGCAACAGGTAGGCCAACCATAAGAGACATCATCAATTTCCTAATCCTATACAACTTTTAACACTCAGAGATACCCTTAATAAGTTAGGGAGCAATATATAGATTACCTGATGACTAGGAACAATCAAAGAGGCTCAAGAAATATGAGCAACCAACAAAAGGCCTCTCCCTCAAGGGAATCATCAAGCCTACATCACCCACAGTCAATACAATGGACGTCATGGACATGTCTGATAAGGAATTCAGAAAATTTGTAGTGACCAAACTAACTGAGATGGAAGAGAAAAGAGATAAGGAGCTCCAGGAGATGAGGAAGTCCTTTCATGACTTGAAAGAAGAAATGGATACCTTAAACAAGAACCAGATGCAACCAGCTCTTCAAGAGGTTCTGAAGGGAGTACTATACCAGGAAAACTAAAAAGTCAGACAGACAGTTATATGAGAACAAAAAGCAACCAAGAAAATGGCTCACTTAAAAATATGATCAGGTGTGGAAATTACATTGAATGTCAATGGACTAAATTCTCCAATTAAGAGACACAGACTGGGGGAACCAGCAGTTAGCGTAATGGCTATGTCGTTGGACTCCCACGTAGTCGACCGTGGTTCGTGTCCCGGACCCGGTGGCTTAAAACTCACGCCGG
>NW_006204346.1:95881-96853 GCF_000334495.1 Tupaia belangeri chinensis
TCCTAGATGCATATAATCTACCAAGATTGAATCAGGAGGACATAGAGAACCTGAATAGACCCATAACAAGCCAGGAGATTGAATCAGTCATAAATAACCCCCCAACAAAGAAAAGCCCAGGTCCAGATGGCTTCACTTCTAAATTCTACAAAACTTTTAAGGAAGAGCTAACCCCTAAAATAATTTCTAAAAATTCAAAAGGAAGGGACCAGCAGTTAGCATAATGGTTATGTCGCTGGACTCCCACATAGTCGACCGCGGTTCGTGTCCTGGACCTGGTGGCTTAAACTCATGCTGGGCGCATGTGCATGCATGCCCAAGATCCCAAGAGGAGAATGGAGAAGGGATTGTGGTGTGCCCATCCCCCCTGGGGGGTGATTTCTTGCTTTCTATCTCTATGTCTCTCTCTATCTGGTGAGTGCACACGCCCTATAGCAAAAAAACCTCTCCAAAAAAAAAATTCAAAAGGAAGAAAACCTTCTAAAGTCATTTTATGAAGCCTCCATCATCCTCATCCCCAAAACAGATAAAAACATGACAAAAAAGGAAAATTACAGACCAATATCATTGATGAATATAGATGCGAAAATTCTCAACAAGATACTCGCAAATCGTATCCAACAACATATAACAAAGATCATTCATCACGACCAGGTAGGCTTTATACCAGGGATCCTAGGGTGGTTCAACATATGAGAGACCATAAATGTAATACACCTCATGAACAGAAAGAAAGATAAAAACCATATGATCGTTTCAATTGATGCAGAGAAAGCATCTGATAAAAATACAATATCTTTTGGGAACCAGCAGTTAGCGTAATGGCTATGTCGCTGGACTCCCACGTAGTCGACCGTGGTTTGTGTCCCGGACCCGGTGGCTTAAAACTCACGCCGGGCGCGTGTGCGTGCGTGCCCAAGATCCCGAGAGGAGAATGGAGGAGAAGGGATTGCGGCGTGACCATCCCCCCGG
>NW_006204346.1:96883-100747 GCF_000334495.1 Tupaia belangeri chinensis
TTCTGTCTCTATGTCTCTCTCTGTCTGTCTGGCGAGCGTACGTGCCCTACAGTGAAAATCTCTCAAAAAAAAAAATACAACATCTTTTTATGATTAAGACCCTCAGTAAGATTGGTATAGAAGGGTCATTTCTCAACACAATAAAAGTCATCTATGAAAAACCTACAGGTAACATTATACCGAAGGGGGAAAATGCTAAAAGCTTTTCTGCTAAAAATGGGTACTAGACAAGGCTGTCCACTTTCTCCACTGCTCTTTAATATAGTACTGGAAGTCTTACCTAATGTAATCAGAAAAGACAATATAAAAGGTATTCAAATAGGCAAAGAAGAGTTGAAAATATCTTTATTCGCAGATGATGTGATGGTATACTTAGAAGACCCAAAGGTGTCCATGAAAATATTACTTGAAGTAATAAGTGAATACAATAAAGTGGCAGGATACAAAATCAACATCCAAAAATCTACAGCATTTCTATATATGAACAAGTTGAACAAAGTAGAGCTGAAGAAAGAAATCCCTTTCATTGTAGCCACAAGATGCATAAGATACCTAGGGATAAACCTGAGAAAGACCTTTATAAAGAAAACTATGAAAATATTTAAAAAGATATTGAAAGTGACATAAAAAAGAGGAAGGACATCCCATGCTCCTGGATTGGAAGAATTAACATAATCAAAATGGCAGTTCTACCCAAACTAATCTACATATTTAATCCAATTCCAATCAAAATAACAGAAATATTTTTCACAGATCTAGAAAAGGCAATCATAGAATTTGTCTGGAATCATAAAAGAGCTCATATTGCAAAAGCAATCTTGTGCAATAATGGAGTGAGAGGCACATCAATCCCTGATCCCAAGATATACTATAAAGTTATGATAGTCAAAAATAGTATGCTATTGACACAAAAACAGACATGTGGACCAATGGAATCAAATAGAAACCCCAGAAATACCCCCCAAAGCTTACAGTCAACTAATTTTTGAAAAAGGATATCAGTCAGTCCATTAGGAAAACTAAAACCTTTAGTAAATGGTGCTAGAAAAACTGGGTATCAATCTGCAGAAAGATGAAACTGAACCCCTACCTTTCACCATTAACAAAAATCAACCCAAAATGAATCAAAGATCTGAACCTAAGACCTCGAACGATAAAACTACTGGTGAACAATGCTGGGGAACCTTTGGGAGACATTGGAGTAGGCAACAACTTCTTAAATAAGACTTCCAAAGCACAGGAAATAATCCCTAAAATAGACAAGTGAGACTCTATCAGACTAAGAAGTTTTTGCACAGCAAGGGACACAGTAACAAGTATGAATTGACAACCTTCAGAATGGGAAAATATTTTTGTTAAATATGCCTCAGACAAGGGACTGATAACCAGAATACATAGGAAAATCAAGCGCCTTATGCAACAACAACAACAACAAAAAATTAACCCAATTAAAATATGGGAAAATAAGCTGAACAAAAAATCTCTCTAAGGGAGACATACGAACAGCCAAAAAACATATGAGGAAATGCTCAACATCCCCCACAATAAGGAACATGCATATAAAAACCACAATGAGATACCACCTTACCCCTTTCAGAATGGCAAAAATTAAAAACGTAAAAAGTGTTAAGTTTTGCTGGGGATGTGGTGAAAAGGGATCTCTCCTACACTCTTGGTGGGAATGTAAAATGGTTCAGCCACTCTGGAGAACAATATGGAGGTTCCTCAAAGATCTACAAGTAGAACTACCATTTGATCCAGCAGTCCCACTTCTGGATATCTACCCAAAGGACAGGAGAACGCTCAGTCTGAAAAGTGCTTGCACATCAATGTTTATTGCTGCGTTATTCACGATTGTCAAGACATGTAACAAAGCTAAATGTGCACAAACAGAAGAATGGATTGAAAATAGTAGCATCTACACTCTATGGAATACTACTCAGCCATAAAAATCAAGACCCTGGCATTTTATAGAAAGTGTTCGGATATGGAGGATCTATTGCTGAGTGAAGCAAGCCAGGATATAAAAGAAAGATATTGTATGTATCCACTTAATATATACTGACTATCTGCACTCTATGGTAGATAAAAAAATATTGAAGGACATAAAACAAGTGAAAATAGTTAATAAGAATAAGACAGTGTGGAATGGTGGGGAGAAGAGAAGAGTATGAAGATAACAAAAGAACAAATAGAGAGGCATGACATTAGTTGGACACAGGTATGTATTATTATGTGTTGATGATGACATATATAGAATTCTCAACTGGATTGGTCTGAGAATTACTTCATGTTGGGTAAAGTCTTTTTACAAGCAAAATGAGAAATAGTGATTGGTGAAAAAAATAATTGGAATAATAATATTATGATCGGGAAAAACAATGAAAAAATATTGAATGATGAAATGGGAATTTTAATATCTCTATACTGACTGATATGCATGGTATTCCTTCTGGAAAAAGAAATGTAAAGCACTATACAGTTATATGTGATTCAATGTAATATAAACAAGATTATGATAATAAATAATTTTTTGGAGAGGTTTTTGCTACAGGGAGCGTGTGCTTTCCAGTCAGACAGAAAGAGACAGAGAGAAAGAAAGCAAGAAATCATCCCCCAGGGGAGATGGCCATGTTGCAATCCCTTCTCCTCCATTCTCCTCTCTGGATCTTGGGCATGCACACACACGTGCCTGGTGTGAGTTTAAGCCACAGGGTCTGGGACTCAAACCATGGTCAACTACATGGGAGTTTAGTGACATAGCCATTATGCTAACTGCTGGTCCAAATAATAAATAAATTTAAAATGAAAAAAAGAAAGAAAAAGAAGGGAAAGGAGGAAGCAAGGCAAAAAAAAAAGAGAAAAAAAAAAGAAAAGAAAAGAAAGAAAGAAACTAATCCTGCCTCAGGAGGGCCTTAGTTGAGACCATAGCCTCATTCTCACAAGAAACCTGGAAGCAAAATCAACTAGCTCAGTTGGGGCTGGGTTCTGGTCCACATTATCAGATACTACAAGATTTTTGTAAGCTGGGGTAATGTTGTCTCACAGAAACTGAGACCAGTAGTGACTTCCAGGACCAGAGGCCTGGTTCTACCCTGTTCCCTCCCTCCTTTCTCCTCGAATTCCTCTACCCACACTAGCTGTGTTATAACTACTTTTCTGGTCTAATTTACCTCTTCATCCTAGTCTCTGTACAGCTAAGCCTTTACCCTAGGATATAACTTATGGACATGTGTATGGTTGGCTTCACTGGTCAGAGCAAAATTGTCACCTCATGGAGGTATTTTCCATCTGTCCACCAAGTGGTCCCAAGCTCTCCCTCACAACACTTGCTTAGTTTCACTTGAATGCTTTATGTTTCTGTTCTACTCACTTCAGAAAGTAATGTATGCAGGCAAAATCCTGGAAGTCACTACTGGTCTTAGTTTCTGTGAGACAACATTATCCCAAATTTTTAAGCTTACAAAAATCTTGTAGTATCTGATGATGTGGACCAGAACCCAGCCCCAACTGAGCTAGTTGCAACACCCAGGCTTAAAACTGTGCCTGTACAAGGTGAATGCTCAAGACAGCTGCTGAATGAGTAAGTGAAATTATCTTAGATCTTTGTCACTATCTTTGAGTAGCTCATATTATGGAGATAGATAATCATCACAGAAACTGCAGAATGGGTCGGGACAGAGGGCAGCCAAAATGAACTCCAAGTAGATCTTCCCAGCTCACTGCTTCAACAGAGCACAGTAGGCACAATTTACCCTCTGGTGGTGACAGACAACACTACAGATGCAGGCATGAAAACCCAAAACAACACATACCTTTGTTTGGCACTCCTCAAGGCAGTGGCTCTCCAAGGGCTAAAGTAGG
>NW_006204346.1:100915-103446 GCF_000334495.1 Tupaia belangeri chinensis
CATAATGAGTCATCAGTAGATAACCAAGTCCAACAGTCACTTCTTCAAGCCTGTGCCATTCTTCAGGTAACAGAGTCTTGATCCATTTTCTGTTTTTATACCTGAATTCCCACTGGGCAATTTACTTTAAAATAGGGGTTTATTTTGGGAGGCTGAGAAGTCCAACACCAACATATCAGCATCAGGTGAGGGCCTTCCTGCTGTCATGACATGGTGGGAGGTACCTCATGGCAAGAGGGTAAGCATGTGTCAGCTTGGGTTTTCTGCTTCCTACAAAGCTGACACTCCCACAATGAGGTCTTCGCCCAGATAACCGTATCTAATCCTAATATGTCCCAAAGGCCCACCTCCCAATACTTGTAAACATTTGAATTTGGGGTTAAATTTTCAACACATAAAACCTAGGACACACATTTAAACTACAGCAATCTTACTTTGGAGAAGGAATCTGAGTTCTCCTCTCTGTGACTTATTTGCACTGGGGAAGGGAGCTCATTCTAGTTTCTAGTGCCCAAAGTGGTGATGTAGGTCTGACCTTTGAGGTTTTCCTAGGGACTTCTGACTCAGGAAGACATGAGGACCTTGGGAACCCATCACCATCAGCTTGGGATTTTCACATTTCCTTATGCTGAGGTCCAGGCATGTTGCTGAGAAACTGGATATCCTGCTTCCACCTCTATTCTTTCCCCCTCATTCCTTCTCAGTATCATATTTTATCCTAAGGCCATCTGCAAATTTAGCATGTGTGTGCCTGTATAAAAGTGGCAATGCCAAAACAAAATAACCTCTTCTAGAGTGGTATGAACAGGGTTCTCCTAGCATCTTAGGGGTTTTTATCCCTAAATCACATCACATGGGAGTAGGTGAGCCCCTCAGGAGGCTGAAAACTTCTCTCCTGCTTTGAACTCTGCTCACCTCATGTGCTCAGACTATCCTTCTCTAGGACTGTTTCTCATTTCTCCTGTGAAGTGTTGGGCTTCATCCTGCATAAATCATACTCAGTGTAGACAGGGTCTACGTTCCCTTCCTTCTTAGTTGGGTGTGCATGGGGCACTGTTGATTTAATCTGAAAATCACACTGAATAAGACTAAAAACTGAACAAAAAATATTTGAACTATTACAATACTAAAGTATTATGTATGTTTAAAAAATGAGGGCACACTTTGAAAAATATGTGCTTACTTTGTAAGTAAACTTTTATTTGAAAATGTTATTTGTTATGTTTTTATCATTTAAAATATAAGTACTATTTATCTAATTTATTTAAACATTTATTTACATTCATTCACTGTACATTACTACAACATACAAAATGAGATTTTCCATCCAGAATACAAAGTATATTGGCTCAATCAAGAACATCAACATATGTGATATCAACAAATAATTTTCTATTTTTTGTTTCCTGTATATTTTGCTTTTTCTCCCATCCTTGATTTTCTATCTCTCAACCTCTGCCATCTCCACCGCTCCTCGCACACTGTCTCTGGTATCCATGGTTTCATTCTATGGCTTCCCCCCCCCACAACATTTTATTGATTAACTAAAGATCTTAACTAATCTAAATATTTTAAACAGAAACCAAAGCTGACATATACATATCCATTAACACAAGTATAACGTTAGGCATAAACCTCAGTGAGTAGAATGAACGTACTATAAAGTAGCACTCAGCTAAGGCTATATAGCCTACTGTGGTCATCAAACAGGTATTTTTAATGCATTTTTTTTTCAAGAAAAACAGTTTTAGTCTTTTATTTCTGAAACATTTTTTAATTAATTAATTTACATTCATTCCTTAAGCATAATCTCAGCATACAAAATGTGATTTCCCATCCAGAATATACTGCATAGTGGCTTAATCATGAATATTATCATCAATAAATTTCCATCTCTAGTTTCATTTTGTGTATATATATATATACACACATACACACACACACACACACACACACACACACACACACACTATCCTATTTCTGACCCTCTGCTCTTTCCCACCCTCTTCTCATACTATTTCTGATGTCTACAGTTGTCTTCCATTCCTTTTTCCCCCACATTTTATTAACCACAGAATTTCTTAAACAATCTACTTTCAATAGCAAGTTAACCTGGTAATTTCAAGAAAAGCAGTTTTAACTTTAATAAATCAAAGAAATGCTAAGGAAATTTTCTTAAAACTTAAAGCTAGGAAACAGGTTAGGATTCTGTTCAAATAGGAGTTACATGAACCTATCAACACCTCATGACAGGACAAAAATCCTTAAAACCAGAAAACAAAGCCTAGAAGTAAAGCAGCAATGTTTTAGTCAAAAGTCATAAAATGTATTTCACCAGTTCAGTTTCATGTACTTAGTCTATTTTCTGTTGTGGTTCAATCTTTTCTGATTAAATTCTGGTATATAATATTCAACTCCAGACTAGTCCCTATGATTAAGTTGGCCATTTTCTTAGTTTTTGAACTCTTATTTCTGTGTCTGCATTTAATTTTCCTGATATAGCACTCCCTTGAGAACTTCTTGGAGATCTG
>NW_006204346.1:103924-107215 GCF_000334495.1 Tupaia belangeri chinensis
TTTGATGGTATCTAGTATTTCTTGTATATTATTCTCATTTTTGGGGGCAATTTTCTCAGTCTTCGTGGTTGATTTTTCTAGGCAGCAATTTTCTCTTCTATTTCTGAGATTCTATTTTCTGTATGATCTAGTAGTCTGCTTTTAATACTTCCAAGGGAGATTTTGACTTCTTGTATTATAGCCTTGATTTCTAACAGGTCCATTCAATTCTTTTTTAAGCTGTGTAATTCGTCTCAGATCTTGCAAGAATTTGCTCACCTCCTGGAACTCGTCAGCTCCTTTCTCCTTTCTCATCTGCAGTTCATTGTCTCTCTTCTCTTCCATCTCCATTAGCTTCGTCATTATGAATATTCTAAATTCTTTATCAGACATTTCCATGATTTCCATTGTACTGCCTGTAGATGAAGAGGAGTTATTCTTTTCCCCTGGAGGAGAGGTATTTTCTTCCTTTCCCATATTTCTTGTGGCCCTGTGGTGATTTCTAGTCATCTGATGGATATTGTGTTTCTTCCAAATTCTTGAAGCTCAATGTGAGCATACAGGAGTGTGCAGAACGAGGTGATCTGGAATCTCTGTGCCATTCTGTTTTGATCCCTTTGTGCAGCAGATTAAGTAGATATTGAGGAATTTGTTAAGCCTAATAGTATTTCGATGTTTGGCTACAGTTCTCTTAGACCCATCTAGAAACACAGTGAATGGAAATTGAGGAGCAGAGAGATGAGTTAAAAGAAAAAGAAAAGGAAACAGAGAGAGAGAAAAAACGATAACAAATAGAGAAAAAAAGGAGGAAAACAATAAAAATAAACAAAACTATTAGTTTTTTAAAGAAAAGCAAAAAATAGAAAACTGCGTGGCATAAAATCACTATTTCTCAGGATCCATGGAGAACTCTTCTTCTGAAGGCCTGCCTCTTGCCTCTTCTGAGTGCAAGAGGGAGAGGGACTATTACCAAGATAAAGGGATGGACAGAAAGGCCAGAAAGTACTTTATCTTCAAAATTTTAAGAAGGAAAAATTACAAAAAGAGAAGACAGAGACAGAGGCAGAGAGAGACAGAGACAGAGAGAAGGCTAGAGGGGCTTGGCTTCTTCCCACTCGAGTTTGTGGGCTGGAGGCAGAATTATCAGTAGAAAATCATCATTTCTCTTTTTTGCCTGAAATCACTATTTCTCAGGAGCCATGGAGAACTCTTCTTTATAAGTACTATTTAATATACTCTTAAGAGATAAATAAGGATATGACAACAGGTGGAATATTGGTTAAGGTGGCTGGAGTCTATGTGAGTAACTGCACAGTTCCAGTCCTTTACCCAGTGGCTTGTAAAACTACTCCATGGTGTGTGTGCGTGCGTGTGTGTGTGTGTGTGTGTCCAAAATTCCAAGGGAAAAATGGAGAAGGGACTATGGTGTGGTCACCACCACCCCTGGAATTCTTACTTTTGCTCTGTCTTTGTTTCTCAGTCTCTCCCTGGTGAGCATATATGTCCTAAGGCAAAAAAAAAATCTACAACAGTCATACAACAATCCTAAGAGAGACACTGTGCCATTCCATATATATTTATCTTTTTTTTTTCCCCTTCATGAACAGAGAGGTTCATGGAGAAATCCTCAAGCCCACTCATTCATGGATACCAAGAGTTCAGCACCTCTGCTGTCTCCCATCATCAATATTTGCTTTGGCCAGGGTATGGACTTGGGCTCATAAGCCCCCAATTGGCTGGGGCCAGGGTCCACTGAACACCAGAAAATGAGGGCAAAGATCACTGAAGATGTGGAAAAGAGCAGGTGTGTATATTTTATTTCATGCAATAACAGATATTTCTTAGAAATGTTTTTGTAGCTCTTCCCTCCAAATTTCTACTCTGCTTTGGATGAAATCACATAAAATGATAAGGACCTAGAAGAAAAAACTGCTTGGAAGAATACCCATCTTGGACTTTAAGTAAACAAGGAAGCTGGCTGGGCAAAGATGCTGTGAGAGTAACTGACCCCTTCCTTCAGTTGTTATTTTTTTTATTTATGGCCCAAAGCACTGATTCTAACACTGGGGTTCATTGAAGGCTAATAAGATAAGGTAAAAAACAAATGGTGTCTACTAAAGACCAGATAGAACGTATGTTATGTGCTCCAATACATGCATAAAAAGAGGTAGTGTCCATAGCATTTCTACAACCTTGGGGGAAAATGGACTCAACATTTTGGAACAAGTGTGATAAATATGTTGTGTGGGAAAAGACTATTTCTCTATATCACCTTATTCATATATTAATAAATTCCACATAAACTATTCACTGAGGTCCTTCAAGGTCTGCAATAGTACTCTGGATAACCATGAGACTCACCAGAATGGCTAAGGAGAAAAATGTTGGGAATGACATAGTTATCTTAACCAAGGGGGAAAAATAAGTTTACAAAAACTTACTGGTGCAACTAGGCCAGCAGATGGTGTGGTGGTTAAGATGTTGGATTACAACATGGCCTACAACAGTTCTAGTACCAGACTTGGCAGACTAAAAATCATGCCAGCCATATATGTGTGCATGCCCCAAATTGCAGGAGGATGGACGAGAAGGAATTGTAGTGTGGCCATAACCCCTGGAGGTGATTTCTCACTTTCCCTCTCTGTCTCTCTCTCTCTCTCTGATTAGCACATATGCCCCATGGCAAAAAAAAAAAAAAAAAAAAAAAAAAAAAATAAGATTAATGTCAATAGCCTCTGTCCTTCGTGACTTGTTGTTTTGGAGACTAGATTTACAAACTGGCAAATGGGCACTGACTGGAAAGCCAGTGACTGGTGTTCACTCCACCCTTCCCAGTCCACAGTCCACCACCCACCCTAAAACTCCAGGTACAATCTGTGCTCCCAGAAACTGGGGCAAGTGCAAGCTAACATCAAGGTCCTCAGAGTGTCCCAACTCCAGAGGACCCTCAAGCCCAATCATTTATGGTACCAAGAGTTCAGCACCACTGCTGTCCCCCCATCAATGTTTGCTTTGGTCAGGGTATGGACTTGGTTCCATGTCCCCCAGATTGGCTGGGGCCAAGGTCCACTGAACTCCAGGTAAACTGTCCAGCCCCCTTTATGCACATTTCCATGCATATGCCAACACAATCCCCTTCCATGATGCCATCCCTGGAAACACAGTAGAACATTTTGCCCTAACCTATTAACCAGTTAGTAATAAATTACTTAATGTGCCATGATGGGTGTTGTCTGTCCCTCTAGACCCTCTTATTCTGGGGTCTGGATTAAGTTCACCATCCTAATTCCTTTGTGGGAAGGAGCTGCCAGG
>NW_006204346.1:107544-111797 GCF_000334495.1 Tupaia belangeri chinensis
CCATTACAAACATTATTTTCTACACTTTTCTATCTCAAGTTTATTTTTCCCTCAGGATTTATTGAAACAAATCTGGAGATTTCTATCTTACATATAATTTTAATGAGGCCATAACAAACTTCATTCTCCTGATGACTTTTTGTTTTTTATAGAATTATTTAATTTTACTTATTATTATCATTATTATTTTAATTTGACCAAAGAGAGATGTTAAGTGCAAAAGCAAGCCACCAGGTCTATATTTCAAACCACAATCAGCAGTGTGGGAGTCCAGCACGCCTTAACCATCATCCCACCTGCCGGCTCTCCAACATCTTAATATATGTGTATGAATCATTACATTTTTGTATTTGTCTTTGTTTAAGTTAATCATTGTTAAGCACAAAAAATGCTCAATAAATGTTAGTTAAATGATAAACAGGAATGGTAGTCCAATGTTGCAGAATTCCTTTTTCTGACCAACCCTCAGACAGAACTTTCTAGATTAGGTAAAATAGCAATATGGTATTTAAAATTTTAATTATTAGGGGCCAGCAGGTGGCATGGTGGTTAAGGGCGCTGGATTCACACATGAACAACCACTGTTTGAGTCCTGGACCTGGTGGCTTGTTTTCTCACTTTCCCATTTCTCTCTTTCTCTGCCACTCACTGGTAAAATTAAAATAATCATAACAATGAATAGAACTAAATAAATAATTTCTTTAAAAATAATTTTTAAGTTATTTAATTTTATTTAATATTATCATTATTTAATTTGCAACTTGGCACATGTGCTCACCAGAGAGGGACAGAGAGAGAAAGAGGAAGAGATGGAAAGTAACAAAGCAGGCCTCCAGGTCTAAGACTCGAAACACAATCAATCACATAGGAACCCAGTGCCTAAACTACCATGCCACCTGCTGGCCTGCAATATGTACCCCCTCACACTCTTCTGAAGATGTTATCCTCTCCAATATCAGCTTATTTAAAAAGATGATTATAACATTTTTAAGGTATCATGTTAACATTTTAACTCATCATGATTTATTTCCTCACTATAAAATAAATTTTAGAAATAAATAAAAAATATGGGTTTGCTTTAAGTGGTACCTTTTATTGTTATTGAAGCAGGTGGTGCTAGGTTTCAGTGACCACACCAAAGTTCAGGTACTCACTGCTGAACAGCCAACACTTGAGAGACAAGTGTTGATGAAATGGAAAGGTACTTTTATTCAGGAAACTTTGACCTGTAAATATGATGAACTAATGCTCAAAAGATACCTTCTTTCAGGAAAATCAATCTGGCTGATGAGAAACACCTACTGTGGCATTGCTCTGAGAAGAAACAGCATCAAATAAATGTCAACACTTCTAGCAATGGAGTGATGGAAGACTAACAAACTGCAAGAAATAGACTAGAAGCTCTTAAGAGTACTGAATCTCAGCTTAGAGACATAAAGAATGAGTCAATTACCTGAACTTGGAGATGCTCCTGAGCCCTGTACACTACAGAGAAGAGGGTAAGAGGAACTATCCTCCAAAACTACATATTTCATACCCCAACCTCAGACCCCAGCACTCTTCAACTGCATAATAAAACTGGCAAGGAGATAACACTCATTATAGAAAAGTACAAAGTTATAGCACTTCAGTGTAAATATTAAATTTTCTTCACCACCCCACCCTAAGAGCTTGGCACTGTCTTGAAATCAAACCAGGTTGTAGAATATAGAATATGATTAGGACCAATCTGACATCTTCACATTTCTGTGGGTTGAAAAAGACAATACAAGGTGAGGAATCCTCTGTTATTGGGAGAAATGAGGGGAACACCCCCCAATGACTGAAACCTACCAGCTCCTTTGCACAATGTAGACCAAGAGCCCTGTGCATTCCCATCCCCACTCCCAGTATGTGGGAAAGTACCAATCCCATCAAAGACTGAGAAATCTGGATATTTCCTCCAATTTGCTGGCAGGCCTACACTCTCCCTCTTTTCAGACTCAAGTCTCAGGTAATGGCTACTTGTCCCCTCTATGGTCACCTGCAGTGCAGCCCTTCAGAATATCCCTGAACTGTTAAGTGTAGGAAAAGCAGAGAGGAGGGTACTAGGGGTTGCCATCCCAGTTAGAGAAAAGATGACAGGGCACTGCCCCAGGACATCCATAATCCTGGAGAGTATTATCTAGTCATCTAGCTGCTAACATGAGTTTGCTTAGATCTTATGATCCACTGGCTGATGCCAGGAACCAGAGATCAGCCATACTGACCTCACTTGATTCCTTGAGACTCAGAAACATTCTATTTTTCAGGAGGCTGCCTTATCAGGGCCACATCCAGGTTTTTCAGAACCCCTGTCCCACGAGCTTTACTGACTACATATCCAGGCTCAAATTGATCCCACCAAATTTAGTTTGCCTCTAGCCACTCCTAACTTTCTCCCCAAGGCTACTTCTGAGTTTTGTGGGTCACCCTGAGTCCTTCTAGGCTAGTCACCTAGGCTCTGCTTGGACCCATAGACTTCACTCACCTTCAATCCTTGTGCGCTATCTCCCCTGAACCCTGTTCAGGCTTAGTTGGCCTCACTGGCCATTGCAATGCACCTCACCTGACCCTGTTCCACTTAGGGCCTCATGTTCTGCCTTCCTTTTGCTTAGCCCTATCCATGTCCTGGCATAGCAAGGCTTTCCTACTCAAGCCCCATTGAAATGTACTGGTCTCAGGGGTAGCTTAACCTATGCCTGGTTATGGCACTCTTGGAAGCCATTCTGTGCTGCTAAACTCTGGGCTTTATGAGCTTTCCTACCCACACATTACTGGATCCCCACTGTCCTCATCTTAAGGTCTCACAAGGTGGCCTTTCTGGACATGCTCAGCCCTATTTGTCCAGCCCACCTCTGTTCCTCACAGGATCACCACTCCTGATACAACATGAGTTCCATTTTCCCACTTTTGTCCTTATCCCTCAGAATCCTACAGAAACCATGCCAAGACCTGCTCACTCCATACAATATGAAAGACACTGCCTAGTGTCCACTTCCTCTAACAGGTACACACATATTCTTCCTGGGTCCACTGAGTTGATGAACCCTGCAAAGGGCCCCATCTGGGACTCACTAATCAAATAGCTTTGGAAGGAGGTACAGAATTCCCTTACCTAACTCCAGAGACAATCCCCTCCCATCTATCATGATCCCTGATTTAAAAAAAAAGAGAGAGAAAGAAAGAAAGAAAGAAAGAAAGAAAGAAAGAAAAGAAAAGAAAAGAAAAGAAAAGAAAAGAAAGAAAGAAAGAAAGAAAGAAAGAAAGAAAGAAAGAAAGAAAGAAAAAGGAAGGAAGGAAGGAAGAAAGCTCAATGAGAATCAACACTAAAATAGTTAACTAGTACTAAGTGCCAAGTGGTTAACTTGTACTAAAGGTCACAGTCATATGGAATATAACTTAAAAATACTAAAAATTAATAGTAATAAAACACCACCACTATGAGACATTTACTACCATGCAGGTTGATAGTCAGGTGGTTAAAGGTACTGGATTTCTACATAGCCAATCAAAATTTGAGTCCTGGATCAGACAGCTTGCTTTCTCACTTTTCCTCTCTTGGTCACTGGTCAAATTGGAAAATAATAATGATAATGTTAAAGTTAAATAAATAAAAAATTAAATACAGCACTATAGAAGATACTCCTCAAATCAGAAAGGAGTATTCCAGTAGATGCCTGAAATCCAAAGGAATACAAGAAATATAAAAATAAATAAATAAAAAACAAAACAAAACCCCAAACTAACAAGAAGGAAACAGCTCACTTCCAAAGGAACATACAAAGTTCCTTTTAACGAATAAAGTACATAAAATTATATAACTGTTGGAAACCGAATTCAGGATATTGATTATAGCAGAACTCAATGAGATGCAAGAAATTTTCAGGAAATAAGAAAAACAATGAATGACATGAGAAAACTCCAGAGAGACAATTAGCTTTATAAAGAATAAAAAAGAGGGCCAGCAGGTAACATGCAGTTTAAGGTGCTGGATCTCACATGGCCAACACTACAGTTCAAATTCTGGACCCAGTAGCGTGAAAATCACACATGTGTGTGTATGCTCAAAATTCTATACATAGACAAGGGGAGGGATTGTGCTGTGGCCACATGCCTGGGGGATAATTTCTCACTATCTCTCTATCTGTTTGAGGAGAACATGCATCCAATAGCAAAATTAAAGAGATTCAAATGAAAATCCTTGAGATAAGCACTACAATACAGGTAATAAA
>NW_006204346.1:112010-115081 GCF_000334495.1 Tupaia belangeri chinensis
GTCCATATTAGCAAGGTCATGAATCTGGACAGTCGTCCAGCTAATTTGGTGTCTTTAACTAAAATAAAAGAACCTTCATCCAATCCATTAAAGGTAGAATTTAAGAGGTTATAATTTCAATAAATTTAATAGCTTGCCTCTGTCTAGAATGCCATTTAAAGTTTTCTTTCAACCATTCAAAATAATCAATGATTGATCCATCCAGCCTTTGCTTCTATTGTTGAAATTTACTTCAACCTTCCTTGAAAATAGTTATAGTATAGCTGCATCAAGAATTTTTAAGAGGCAGACTTGTTTTCATTCTCCTGGGTTTTTAGTTAAAATCCATACCACAGTTTCAATAAATAATTTTATCCATTCTAGGGTACTTTCCTGGAACTAACTCAAGCCAGCTGATAAAGGTCACAATGTCTAGGATCACAGGTTTACACATTTAAATAAAATTTCCTAGCAACATATAAGGGGACCTCAGTTGGGTCTGAAAAATCATTTACAATATCAGTTTTGGTTTATAGGTTATATACTAAGGTTAGTATTGCTCTGTGACAGGCTTTATATGAGAGGGTGGCCAAACTAGGGTGGTTAGAGGATAGCACTGGAGTCTGTTGTATTATCTTCTGTGGGGTTGGAGATGGAGGTGAAAGAGCAGAGTTAAGGGTGCGGAAGATTATACAGAAGAGCATGAAGAGGTGCGAGAGAGATAGTGGAAGAGTGGTTGGAGTAGAACACCTCTCTGAAATTTTAATTTCAAAATGGATTCTGGTAACTTTTTATTTATCTCCTGAAAAAAAGATTGTTCTCCTGTATCTGAGGTACCTTCTAGATATCATTGAAAGCAACTTTTCCATTCAATTTGCCTGGTTCTATAACCAGCTTTTTTATGCATATAAACATGCTATTTAGAAATTTCAAAGGACTCCCATTTTTGCCAATGAAGATTGGAGTCGCTGCAACTTTTGTGGGCCCATTTCCCTAAGTACTTGCAAGTTGGGACAACAAAGGCCTCACACACAAAACCAGGTGATGTTTCCAAGAGGACTGTCCCTTACAGCAAGCTGCTTGTGATGAGGGATTTCTCACAACTTAAAAGCTTTTTCAAAAGTGACTAAAAATGCAGCAAGTCTATTGGGTCAAAGTATGCTGACCATGTTTATTGCTCAAGGTTTTAACCTTGAGTATATTCAATCCTTTCAGTGTCTGAAAATTTTAGACACTAGGTGGCAGTAGAATGCTCAGAATACCAAGCGATAGGTATCTCGAGTATCTTTCTGGCTGAGCAAAAAAAAAATTTAAATATTCTAATGAGTTTCTTTAAGATTGCTTCATATCATGAGAGAAACGTCCCAGACAATCCTAAATGATTTGTAGTTTTCTAGGGACACTTTTCAGGACAGGAAAAGCAACCGACTTAACTTTTAAAGATACCATATTATGGATCTATAAAATTTCAAAACTAAGACTTTTGTTTACAATTAAAACAAGCTGAAGTTTTCTTCTAAGGCACATGCTAGGCCTCTAATCCCATGAAAGTTATGCACCAATGAACCATCATTTGGCCTCTCAGAAAAGGTGGACAAGATCACAAAATATGTTGTGATAAAATTGTTCTGGCAACAACTTGCCATACCATTCTTTCTATGAGCCTTTCATAGAAGCTTTAAAAACATTTTCAAAAGTGAACAAATTTAGAAGATGGAAAGTCTGTCAAGTCAACGTGTACCCTGAGAAGATGGTGAGGGTGAACATGAGGAAATGGTGGGACAATAGTAATTGTCTGAGGCACGTGCGCTCTTTCTAGGAACACTCAATTTATTCTGGGAACATTCTGCTAATACTTTTCTTCTATTTAGCAGACATGGGCCATAATTGATTCAGGTCTTAACCTGTTATTGGAATAACATTGCTCATTATTTTGTCAGTACATGTATCATTTCGAATAGTACCATAGATTATATATCTTTATATGCTGGTGTTTTTACTATTTTTATTAATTTTCATAAAATATATACTACATAAAATTGATCATCTTTTCTCTCAAGGTTCTAAGACCATCACCACCATCCATCTTCATGATTCCTTGCATCTTGTAAAACTAAACAGTCAACAACTATTATTACACAATAAAGTCAAATCTTTCCAGTCCTCCCACCTGACCCAGCCTCTGGCAAACCATCAATCTTTCTGTACTTATTATCAGTACTCTGGACATCCCAAGACTATTTTTACTGTGGAAAACACTCCAAAAAAGTTTGAAATCTATTTAAAGAAATTTATTCAAAGACACTGGTTAAAGTGGGGTGAGAAAAGCTTTATTTTAGACTATCATCATAAACTTATGGTCCAAAGAAATAGGAGTTTCAATGGGGAAGAGAAAATTGGGCTCGACTTCAAACACAGCATGGGCAGTGGAAATTCACAGCTGAGGAGCAGTGTGATGGAAAATGACTAAAGAAACATTAGGAATATGAGAGATTCTGGTTAAATTGAAATAATAGGATTCTTGCTGAAGACATAGAGTGATTAGACATCACCCAGTGAGTGGTGGACAATAAAAACCTAATCACTTATTTAAAGTGATGTGATATTTGGTGTGGGGCTTCTTGCTAAACTACTTTAGCAAGGTTATTTACTCAAAAGAGATTTTTACAAGGAAGTATACAGAGGAAACTAAAAGATTGAGAGGCCTGACTAAAGTTTAATCAAGGCAAAACTTTGACACATTTTAACCATGTCCAAGTATTTGCAATTTAGTACTCTTCAATATAATCATATTATTGTGCAACCACTCCACTCAATTGTATAAGATGGAAAGAGTCATACAGATAAGTGATGTTTGCTAGACAATGTGAGTGCACACGGTAAGTCTGGGGTCATCTCACTTTCACATTGTAGCTCATATGGACTTCCACCAGCCTTTTCTTGTCACCACTGACCAGCTACCTTTCATCCCACCCACCATAGTTTGGTTTGTTCTGAGTCATGATGTTGAGCAAACCAAAACCAAAACCAGTGAAATACCAATTCACCTTGGGTTGCATTTCTGGACCAGTGGGTGCTCTGCCTCTGAACCT
>NW_006204346.1:115520-118506 GCF_000334495.1 Tupaia belangeri chinensis
TTTTTCTGTTGTCTTGCCTGCCATGGCCAGAAGTGGAAACTAGAAAAATTTCTATATTTATTTTTATTTTTGCCAAAATCAGTGCTTATATTTTGTTGCATCTTTAAACATCAAACATGGATCATAGAAATAAACTTTGCTGGAGCCAGCAGATGGTGCAATAGTTATGCCACTGGCTTCCCACATATTCAAATGCAGTTCAGGTCCCAGACTCAGAGACTTAAAACTCAAGCCGGTACGTGTACTTGTGTGCCCAAGGTCCTGAGAGGAGAATGCAGAAGGGATTGTGGTGTAGCCATCCCCCCCAAGGGTTGGTTTCATGCTTTCTGTCACTTTGTATTTCTGTCTCTTCAGAGAGCACATTTGCCCTATAGCAAAAATCGCTATTTAAAAAAGAAACTTGCCAAAATATGTGTGTTTCTCCTGTAGATGGGAAACTCTTAGATCTTATTCATCAGCTTTCTGAATGCTCTCTTTTTGTAGACAGATATCATCCCCAAATTTTCTGATATCCATAATTTTAACTACTGTGGCTTGATGAATCAAAGCTGAATTTGAAAAAAAGTTCAATGTTGTTACCTTCAGAGATCAATTCATATTTCTGAATATTTAAAGGATTTATAGCACAGCTTACATTACTAAGGATTTTATCCCATTTGAGTTTACTGATGTATGGTAAGCTTTTAATTCTAATAAAAAGATTTCTTCATTTTTCACACTCATTCTATTCTGATCTGAGAGTTCTCTAATACACAGTAAGTTGTGACTTCTTCAACAAGGTTTTACTACAATTCCCACACATACAGGGTTTGTCTTCCTTGTGAGTGCTCTAATGTAAAACATGCAATGATTACGCTGAAAACACTTTTCTACACTATTCCCATTTATAGCACTTACTCCTGTGTTCTCTCATATACAGTAAGGACTAACATATAACATGGAAATTTTTCTATTGGTACGTTGACACTCACAGGCATTTTCTTTTGTAAATTATTTGATGTACATTGAGGGCTGACTTATAAATGAGACTATCTATAATCCCTACATACATGAAGATTTTCTCCAGTGTGACTTTTTTTTTTTTTGAGAGATTTTCACTGTAGGGTGCGTGCGCTCGCCAGACAGACAGAGAGAGACATAGAGACAGAAAGCGAGAAATCACCCCCCAGGGGGGATGGTCACGCCGTAATCCCTTCTCCTCCATTCTCCTCTCGGGATCTTGGGCACACACGCACACGCGCCCGGCGTGAGTTTTAAGCCACCGGGTCCAGGACACGAACCGCGGTCAACTACGTGGGAGTCCAGCGACATAGCCATTACTCTAACTGCTCATTCACTCCAGTGTGACTTTTCAGATGCTTACTAAATATAGTTTCTAAGAGGAAAAATATCCTATATTCTTCACATTCATAAGGTTTCACTTCTATGGGAATCCTCTGACATACAATCATCCCTGCCTTTGAGTAGTAAAATGCTGCCTACATTGTTTCTTTCCAGTGTGAGTACTCAGATGTAAAGATGTGACTTTTGGAAAAAAGTCGTATTACATTGTTCACAATCACAGGGTTTCTCACCTGTGCTGAGTTCTCTGATGTACAGTCAGTGCAGATTTCCAGGAGAATATTTTCCTACAATGTTAACATCCACAGAGCTTCTTTCCTGTGTGAGTAATCTGATGTGTAGTGAGATGTGACTTCTGGGAGAACGTTTTCCTACATTGTTCACATTCATAGGGTTTTTCTCCTGTGTGCATTCTCTGATGCATAGTGAGATATGACTTGCAGGAGAACATGTTCATACATTGTTCACATTCATAAGGCTTCTCTCCTGTGTGAATTCTCTTATGTATAGTTAGGTACCCCTTGCTGGAGAATGTTTTCCCACATTATTCACATGCATAGAGTTTCCCGTGTGCATTCTCCAATGCTTAGTGAGAACTGACTTGCAGGAGAACATTTTCCTACATTGTTCACATTCATAGTGCTTCTCTCCTGTGTGAGTTCTCTTATGTAGCATTATGTACCCCTTGCTGGAGAATGTTTTCCCACATTTCACATTCATAGGGTTTTTCCCCGTGTGGATTCTCCAATGCTTAGCTAGATCTGACTTGCAGGAGAACCTTTTCCTACATTGTTCACACTCATAGGGCTTCTCTCCTGTGTGAGTTCTCTTATGTACAGTTAGGTAACCCTTGCTGGAGAATGTTTTCCCACAATGTTCACAATTATAGAGTTTTTCTCCTGTGAGTTCTCTGATGCACAATGAGATGTGACTTGCAGGAGAATCTTTTCCTACATTGTTCACATTTATAGGGTTTTTCTCCTGTGTGCGTTCTCCAATGCATAGTGAGAACTGACTTGCAGGAGAACCTTTTCCTACATTGTTCACATTCATAGGGCTTCTCTCCTGTGTGAGTTCTCCTATGTACAGTTAGGTACTCCTTTCTGGAGAATGTTTTCCCACATTGTTTGCATTCATAGGGTTTTTCTCCTGTGCAAATTCTCTGATGCACAATGAGATGTGACTTCTGAAAGAACATTTTCCTATATTGCTCACATTCATGGGGCTTCTCTCCTGTTTGAGTTCTCTTATGTAGAGTTAGGTACCCCATGCTGTCGAATGTTTTCCCACATCGTTCACATTCATAGGGTTTTTCTCCTGTGTGCATTCTCCAATGCCTAGTGAGAACTGACTTGCAGGAGAACCTTTTCCTACATTGTTCACATTCGTAGGGCTCCTCTCCTGTGTGAGTTCTCTTATGTACAATTAGGTGCCCCTTGCTGGAGAATGTTTTCCCACATCGTTCACAATCATACAGTTTTAATCCTGTGTGAGTTCTCTGATGCACAATGAGATATGACTTGCAGGAGAACCTTTTCCTACATTGTTCACATTCATAGGGTTTTTCTCCTGTGTGAGTTCTCTGATGCACAATGAGATGTGACTTGCAGGAGAACCTTTTCCTACATTGTTCACATTCATAGGG
>NW_006204346.1:119036-119908 GCF_000334495.1 Tupaia belangeri chinensis
TCTCATGTATAACAACAGTTGAAAGCTTTGGTAATTTATACACATTATAAGGGTTTACTTCTCTGTACTTTCTCTGCTTATCATAATTTTTGACCTCTGGAAAAAGGATTTTTGATGTTTATTATATTTATAGGGTGTTTCCCTTGTGTGCATTACTTATGAAAATGTAGATTTTAATTCTGCAATAAGGATTCAACTTCCTCTTTATATGAATAGAAACCTTCCACTTTGTGTTTAAAATCTATTATGAAAATGGTTTCAAAAAATACTTTTTCACATTCTCTACATTTATAGTGTGCATCTCATGTTTATATCTTCTGCTGAATGAGACAGTTAGACTTTTTATAAAATGCTTTCTTCCACACCTGAACTATACACTGGGCAATAAGAACTGTCTAAACACATGCTTTCCCATATTTATTTACAAGCAGTCTCTCCATATCCATCCTCTTTGGACAGAAAAATACAGGGACCAGCAGTTAGTGTAATGGCTATGTCGCTGGACTCCCATGTAGTCAACTGTGGTTTGAGTCCTGGACCCGGTGGCTTAAAACTCACGCTGGATGTGTGTGCATGCATGCCCAAGATCCTGAGAGAAGAATGGAGGAGAAGGGATTGTGGTGTGGCATCCCCCCTAGGGGGTGGTTTCTTGCTTTCTGCGTCTATCTGTCTGGTGAGCGCATGCGCCCTATGGCAAAAACCTCTCCAAAAAATTTTTTTTCCATAAATTATATTTGAGAATTTATTTTACACTGCTCATGTATATTTCAAATATTGGTACTGATCTATAATAAGAAATATGGCTCATTGTCCTTAATATGATACTATAGCAAATTACATGAATATTTTGAAAGCTAGATGGATTTACTTTG
>NW_006204347.1:0-463 GCF_000334495.1 Tupaia belangeri chinensis
GCCTTTGAATGGCAAGAAGAAGGGCCCTCAGAAACTCCCAAACAGCTCACATCAACAAGACTCCCACAGGGGTTCAAGAGCTCCCCAACTCTGTTTAATGAGGCCTTGAATCAGGACTTGTGTTCTTTCCAACAAAGCCATGGCTCCATGACTCTCCTACAGTATGTTGATGACCTTCTCTTAGTCGCACCCTTTGAAGCAGAATGTAAAAGAGCTACAGAGGAACTTTTGCAGGAATTAGGCTCGCTGGGCTATCGTGCCAGCGCCAAAAAGGCCCACATTTGTAAACAAACTGTTACCTACTTGGGGTATAAGCTCCATAAGGGAACAAGATGGCTGACAGAGGCAATGAAAGAGACTATTTTGAGACTGCCGATCCCTACAACAGCCAGGGAAGTTCGAGAGTTCTTGGGCACTGTGGGCTACTGTCGACTCTGGATAAAGGGGTTTGCAGAATTAGCCC
>NW_006204348.1:0-759 GCF_000334495.1 Tupaia belangeri chinensis
AACTCCCATGACTTATACAATTGTTGTGACTATCTCTAGGCCCAAGAACTCAAATAGCTACACTGCTGCCCAGAGCTTCAAGCATAAAGAAACATGATCAGGAAGGATATTCTAGGGACTCAGAGGTCTGCCTAGAACCAAGCTTTCAGAATAGGCCTTTGGAATTTGTTGACTCTCATATCGTGGACTGCTGAGTTAAGCCTTTACCATATGATATTGTATAAGGGAGTGGGTCACTGGGAATCCCCTTAAAATTTTGCTTACTATGTTCTGAAACTACTTAATCAGAAATATGCCATATTTTCTCCATGACCCATGTAAAGCAAATTTTTTCCTGTGTATGTGCAGACTCACTCCCAGCTCACTGTCACAGAGAAACACTGATGAGCACATATGTCACACTGCCCATATACATATTCTCCATAAGTTATTTTTGCTTAACACATGTTGGTGAAATGAAAACACTTTTCTTTAGGTTTTAACTTTTTTTGTTGTTGCTATTGGATGCATTGTTTGTGTTATAGGGAGAAAGAGAGATAAAGAAAAAGAGGGAGAGTGAAAAATAACTCCCTAGAGAGGAGGGCCTTGTCACAATCCCTTCTTCTCCATTCTCCTCTTGGGATTTTGTGCACATGTGCATACATGCCAAGCATATTTTTCAAGCTGCTAGATCTGGGACTTGAACCCTGCACTCTTCCATGACAGATCTAGTTGCCTTAGCCACCATACCACTTGGCTGGCTCAAAAAGTAACATTTTT
>NW_006204349.1:0-1270 GCF_000334495.1 Tupaia belangeri chinensis
TATGTGCTCTTACCAGAGACAGAGAGAGGGAGAGTAGATAAAGAAACCCACCCCACCTGCTAGGGTGAAGGGCCACACCACAATCCCTTCTCCTCTTGAAATGTTGGACACATGACACATATGTATGCAGCGTAATTTTCAAGCTTCTGTGTCCCAGACTTGAACTGTAGTCAGCCATGTGGGAGTTCAGTACCTTAACCACCATGCCACCTATTGGCCCTAGGCCAGAATATTTTTGTTTAGAAATGAGCTAAGTGGCACACCATGGGAAAGGGAGGCAAGCACAAGACTGGCCCAAATCGCCAAGATCTTTTTATGTAGATTCTCTTACATAGATGCCAATAAGAACAAAGTCATCCATCACATGGGAAGAGTATACACTGATGAGGTATTTGGAGAATCCCAGGAAGTACATCCCAGAATCAAAAATAATCTTTCCTGGCATTAGCCACTGTACAGTGAATTCTGGAGGGGCAATCATGTTTTGTATGCTGTGATGGAGTTCAGTGAATAAATGCACAATAAATAAAATAAAATTTAAAAAAGAACTCAGAGGGGCCAGCAGGGGGCGTAGCAATTATACACTGGACACCCACATGACCCACAGTGGTTTAAGACCCAGGCCTGGTGGCTTGAAACTTCCTCTGTGTGTGTGTGTGTGTGTGTGTGTGTGTGTGTGCATGTGCATGCTAAAGATCCCAGAAAGAGAATGAAGGAGAAGTGATTGTGGTGTAGGCATCTCATCTGGGGGTAAGTTACCACTTTTCCTTGCACTGTCTCAGTCTCTCTCTCTCTGGAAAGCACATATATCCTAAGGCAAAAAATTCTTTAAAAAAATAAAAAGAATTCAAAAAACAGAATTTATAGCTTATCTCAAAAAAGTTACTAAGGAGTAATAGTTTGTCATTGCCTTATTTATGTCAAAACAAAAATGTTTCACCTTTCTTGTAATTTTTATTTAATTTAATTTGTTATTATTTTTAAGATTTGACCAGAGGGAGAGAAAGGAAAGTGAGAAACCAAGACACCAAGTCTGGATTCAAACCATTGTCAGTCATGTGGAAGTCCAGCACCTCAACCACGATGCCACCTGCCAGCCCCATTGTTTCAATGTTTTTATGTGTGCCATAATTTAATTGATCTCCTACACCAGAACACATAATCATGAGTGGCTGACAGGATATTTTTCTTGGATAGTTCTGTTTTAAGTAAGTCTGGTCTGTGGTTAGATGAATATGGTTGGGTTTTTAAATTTTGATAGTAATTTCAG
>NW_006204350.1:0-4043 GCF_000334495.1 Tupaia belangeri chinensis
ATCCCATGAGGACCCTGGCTATGTCAGTTTACTCTAGAAGGATAGTTCCCAGGTTGATTTATAGCTCATAATGTCCATTTTATGCTTTGTTTTGGGGTGCTTTCTCTCTCTTCCTGAATCTCTATCTCTCTATCACTCTTTAGCAAGTACATAAGCCCTTGGGTAATTAAAAATACCTGTAGCATTTTTCTACAATAACCATGAATAAATGAGAGAAAAATGAAGAAGGCAATCCCATTCACAATAACCACAAAAACTATTTGGAAGAAATTCCATTCAGATGGTGAAAGACCTCTATGAAAAAAATTATAAAAGCTGAACAATTTACTTGAAAACTATGCAGAAACCATGAAGACAGTCCTCTTCATGAATTTGAAGATTTGATATAGGTGCTATGCCAATACTATGCCACAGTGGTCTACAAATCCATTGCAATTCCTACCAAAAAACCAGGAACATTTTACACAGAAATAATTATAAAATGTATGCAGAACCACAATAGACCCATATAATCAGACCAATACTGCACAAAAGGAATAAAGTTGGAGGCATCTTACTTCCTTACTCCAAAATGTACTGTAAATTCATAATCACTAAGACATCATGGTACTGGCACAAACACAGACATATAGGTCAACTGAAAAGAATAAACACAAAAAAAAACCTTAACATACAACCAACAGATTACTGATGAAGGCCACAGATCAAGCCTGTGGGGAATCAAGAGAGTTTTCAATAAACGGATCTGGGAAAACTCAATATCCACCAATAATTGATTAAAACTAGATCATCTCTAAGCAGTTACAAATAACTCAAAGTGGATGAAAGTCTTCAATTTAATGGCCAAATTTATAAACCTATTAAGGAAAATGTAGGAGAACAACAACATATTGGAGTGGGCAAAGACTACTTAAATAAGACCCATAAGGCATGGACAAAACCACCAAAAGTAGAGAAACTTGATTACATAAGATAACATATTTCTGAATATCAAAGAAGACAAAAATCAGAATATAGCGACAATGACACTGCAACATAAAAAACCATAATCCAGCAGTGGTGGCTAAGTTCTGGATTCCCACATCGCTGACTGTAGTTCAAGTCCTACATGTGCTTTAGAATGCCACCCACCACTCTGTCCCTCCACCATAAGCCCCCACAGTAAAAGAGCCAGTGGCAGTGAGACAGTGAGAGTGAGTACCGACTTTCAGACTTTTTGTTGATGCCTTTTTCCTGTAGTGATTTGATTTGGAACATTCCCCTCCTATGGAGGGCACTGCATAGGAAGCCATCTTGAGCGATCCACCATCTTGAGCAATCCACCATCTTGGAAACCATTAGGCTTCACTTCCTCACTGAGCAAACCATTTCTCAGAAATCATGTGACCAACCATTCTCCCTGGAAGTGATTGGGTTTCTAGGCAACAGGAAAGATCCACCCATATCAATGATTGGTTTATGCTGTTCTATCTCATTTGCATTTCAGGCAACCAATTGGTGCCCACCAGCTGTAAGTAACTCGACATTTTTCCTCAATAAATGGAAGAGGAAGAAGAAGATGGAAGACTTGATCAGCACCTTGTATTGTGTGTGTGTGTGTTCATCCCATCTCTCACTCCCTCCCCCAGGGAAACTGTTCGACTGTCCCACAGTTCGGGATACCCTCTAGCCCTTCTGTCATAAGCCCTCATAGTGCAGGAGCCAGTGGTAGCAAGAGCGAGTGAACACAGAAGTACCTTGCATCTCAGACATCTAGCTGCACCCTTTTGCCTGCATGAGTTTGCTTTATAACCTCCTCCTGCCTACAGTTTCTTAACCTCCACCTTGCAGGAGTCAGGAACAGCAAGACAAAGAGAGAGCATGAGTATGGGACCTCATGTTGCAGTGTTCTTGATGGTTTGCCTGCACAAGTGTGCTTTTCACATTCTCCATTCCCTAGGACCCTCTACTATAAATGACACAATGCAGGAGTCAGCAGCAGTGGAAAAGAGTAAACACTGAAAGACTGTGCATCTCAGAGATCTTGCTGTTGCCTGCTGCCTGAGGAAATGTGCTTTGAAAACTCTCCCCAATGCACTTCTTCAGCAAGCACCCATAATGTAGGAGCTAGGAGCTAGAAAGAGAAAGGGGGGGAGGAAGAGAGAGAAAGAGCCAATGAATTACACAACTCACATTTTTCCTGCTGCCTTTGCCTGCAAAGATGCTCTTTTGGTCATCTCCCACCTCACCCCGCACCTTAAGCCTCCATGGTTTAGACACCAGTGTCAATAAGAAACTGAGACTCTACACAGATGGATTAAATGTATTGGACTTCTTGCTGCTGCCTTTGTCTCAAGCTCTGGACCTTCCACCCCAACCCTCTGCACCTTAAGATCCCATGGTTTATGAGTAAGTGGCAGCAAGAGAGATAGGGAGTATAGAGGTCTGCCTCTCAGACTTCTTGCTCCTGCCTTTTCTCTGCCTAGGTTTGCTTTGAGACTTCAGAGTTTGCTGACTCGTTCTTCCCCCTTGATTTGAATTGCTCTAGCCCAGAACCAGGAGAGATTGGGATATAAACCAACACCTAAAGCTGCCTGCATACACCCTTCTTTGATTGGTAGACAAGGCTCTTTCCGAAAAACACAACTGAGAAGTAGAGCTCATCTTCTCTGCTAACACTGAAGAATCACCTCCAACAATTAGGAAGGAGTATATAATCCATCAGATGACCATAAATGAGTGCAGACACACAAAAAATGTAAGAAAAAAGAAAATCTCTCACCCAAAATGAAACAGAATAATTACTCCTCAACCAAAGAGTACCAAAGAACTCACAGAAATGTCAGAAAGGAATACAGAATGTTCAAAGTGACAGAACTGAATGATATGCAAGAGAATACAAACAACCATCTCCAGATGAGAAAATCATTCCAAGAAATGAAAAAGGGATTTCATAAAGAGAAAAACTTCCCCCCCAAAAAAAAATTAAACAGAACTCCTAGAGATAAAGACTATAATACAAAAAAAATCAAAACCCCCTTTGAAAGTATTAATAGTGGATTAGATCATGCAGAAGCTAGAATCTCTGATCTGGAAGACAAAGCCATTGACTTAGACAAAACCAACAAAAAGAATGAAAAAATAAAACCCTAAAATGATGATGTCATACCATAAGTACTAGACACCATTAAACACCCAAATATCTGAATAACTGGTATTCCAGAAAGTGAAGAATATGATTACAGCATAGAAACTCTATCCCATAAAACACTTTAAGAATATTTTCCAAACCTATAGAAACACTCATACATCAAACCTAAAAAGTACAAAGGACCCCAAATAGAATCAACCCTAGAAGATCTTCTCCAAGACACATTATAGCCAGGTTGACCAAAACTGCAGACAAAGACAAGATACTAAGATTAGCAAGAGAGAAATGTGTAATTATTTATAAATTGTTATCCTATAAGGCTAACATCAGACCTCTCAAATGAAACAATGAAAATAAAGAAAGAATGGGAAGACATATTCAAAATGCTGAAAGAAAGAACATTTCAACCAATACTATACCCTCAGAGATTATTCTCTAAATGGGTAGAACACATAGAATCATTCTCAGATAAACAAAAGATGAAATAATTCACCAATACTAGACCAGCTGCTCATGAAGTATCGAAATGTGTACTATATCAGAAAAACTAAAAAGAGACAAACAGAAATAAGAGAACAAAAACAACCAGGAAAATAACTAACAAAATGGCAGGGATAAATCTGCAAATATCAATAATTGCACTGAGGGACCAGCAGTTAGCATAATGGCTATGTCACTGGACTCCCACATAGTCGACCGCGGTTCACATCCCAGATCCAGTGGATTAAAACTCACGCCGGGCGTGTGTGCGTGTGTGCCCAAGATCCTGAGAGGAGAATGAAGGAGAAGGGATTGTGGCATGGTGATCCCCCCTGGGGGGTGATTTCTTGCTTTCTGTCTCTTTGTCTTTCTTTCTCTGTCTGTCTGGTGAGCACATGTGCCCTATGGCAAAAACTTCTCAAAAAAAAAAAAA
>NW_006204350.1:4104-6414 GCF_000334495.1 Tupaia belangeri chinensis
GATATGTTAAAAAAAAAAAAAAAAGAAGCTCTCTATATGCTGCCTACAATAAACACACCTCGAGGATAAAGATATACATAGACTAAAAGTGAAGGGCTGGAAACAGGTATTCCATATAAATATAGATTAAATATGGAGTCATGGTATTGATACCAGACAAAATAGATTATAATAAAAACCATAAGAGTTAAAGAAGGACACTATTGGGCAACAGGTGGCATTGTGGTTAAGGTAACTGGAAGCTCACAAGGCTGATCACGGTTTGAGCCCCAGATGTGGCAACTTGCTTGTCTCACTGATCTTTCTCTTTCTCTCTAGTGAGTGCAGGTACCTTTTACCAAATTAAGTAATTATAATAATATTAATAATAAAAAAATAAATAAATAATCCCTTGTTTAAAAAGGCACTATACAGTATTAAAAGTGCTAATTCATCAAGAAAACTTAGCACTTAAAAATACCTATAAACTCAACACTGGAGCACTCAAACACATGAAAGAAAGTCTGCTAGATCTAAAGGGAGAGACAGCAATACACTAATCAATGGGGATTGCAACATCCCACTGTCTCCTTTGGACAGATCATCTAGGCAAAAATGAGCAAAGAGATACAAGATCTAAATAATACCATAAATCAAGTGGGCTTGGCAGACATCTATAGAACTTTTCAACCAACAACCACAAAATACACATTTTTGGACCCCCATATGGAATATTTTTAGAGAGGGACTACATGATAGGGCACAAAATAATCCTTTACAAATTAAAATGTATAGAAACAATATCCAGCACCTTTTCTGACAACAATGTAAACATACTTGAGATTAACTGCAGAGAAAACCCTTGAAATACATAAACACTTGAACACTAAACACTCTACTACTGAATTACTTCATAACCACTGAAGAAATTAAGACTGAAAAAAAATACTGACACTAATGGTAAGGGACACACAAGTTTTCATTACCTATGGGACCCGGTAAAGGTAGTCATAAGAGGTAAATTCATATTAATTACTTCTCACAAAAAATAAACTGAAATGGACAAATAGACAACCAAATGACACACTGCAAAGAATAAATAGACAACCAAATCACACACTGCAGAGAACTGTAAAAAACGACCACACGCACACACACACAGAGAATAATAAAGATTCTTGCATAATAAATGAACTAGAAAATAAACAAACTGTGCAGAAAACAATAAAAAAAAAAAGCTGGATCACCAAGAAGATATACAAAATTGACATACCATAAGCTAGATTAATGAAGAAAAGAAAAAAGTACCAGGTAAATCAAATTAGCAATGAAACAAGCAATATTAAAGCACGCATCACAGAAAGACTGGGTCATTGGAAAAGTCATGACAGATTTTTGCATATAAAAACATAAAAAAGAGTCATGACTTTTCCAACAATTCAATGCAAAAGATTATGAAAGAATACTATGAGCGAATATACACCAATAAACAAGAATACCTGGATGAAATGAACAAAACTTAAATAAATAAATAAAAATGATGGAAAAATTTCTGGACACACATGAATTACCAAGACTGAATCAGGAAGACATAGAAAATCTGGAGATTGATAAGAAGCAATGTGATTGACTCAGCAATAAATATCTCCCAACAAACAAAAGCTGAGTTTTTGATGGCTTCACTTATAAATTCTACAGAACTTTTAAAAAAGAGCTAACTCTCAATGTATCATTTTTAAGATCTAAATGGTATGAACTCTCCTAAACTCATTCTATAAAGCTTCTATCACCCTCATCCACGAAAGACAAGTACATAACAAATAAGAAAACTACAGACAAATATTCCTGTTGAATACACATACAAAAATTCTCAACAAGTTTCTAGCAAACCATATATAATGAATGATACATTAAAAGATTATGCACCACAACCAGGTAGGCTTTATTCCTCAGATGCAAAGGTAGTTAAGCATGCACAAAACAATAAATGTAATACATAATATTAACAAAAGAAAAGATAAAAATTATATGATTATATCAAATGGTACACAAAAAGCATATGATAAAATACAACATCCTTTCAATTGAGACTCAGCAAAATTGGAATAGAACATTTCTCAACAGAATAAAAGCCATATATGGAAAAAAAACAGCATATGGATTTTTCATACTAAATAGTCAAAAGATAAAATATTTTCCACTAAACATGGGAACAAGTCCAGGCTGCCCACATTCTCCTTTCTTTTTCAATATAGTGCTGAAAGTCTTAGCGAATGCAGACAAGAAATTAGAGTAAAAATTATTCAAATAGGATAAAAATAAGTGAAATAG
>NW_006204350.1:6849-10361 GCF_000334495.1 Tupaia belangeri chinensis
CACACACACACACACACACACACACACATACATCCTGGAAGCGATAGGTAAAGTGGCAGGATACAAAATCAACATACAAAAGTCTATAGCATTTTTATATACTAATAAAAAACAGACTGAGGTATTGTAGAACTGAAAAAAAATAATAAAACCCATTTACAGTAGCCACAAAAAGCATAAGATACCTAGATATAAACCTAACCAAAAAAGTCAAAGACCTTTACAAGGAAAAACTATTAAAAACTAAACGGGAAACCGAAAATGATAGAAAAAAGGGGAAAGACATCCCATGCTCCACGACTGGAAGAATTAATATAATCAAAGTATCAATTCTACCTAAAGTAATCTATAAATTTAGTGCAATTCCAATCAAATTACCAGAGATGTTCTTCACAAAATTGGAAAGATAATACAATTTGACCAGCATCATCAAAAACCTCACATCGCCAAAGCAATACTGCACAAAAGGAATATAGTAAGAGGCATCTCACTCCCTGACTGCAAAATATGTTACAGAGCTGTGATCATCAAAACAGCATAGTACTTTCACAAAAATGGGAATGTAAATTAATGAAACAAAATTAAAACCCCAAACATGCAGAACTGATTTTGACAAAGGGCACAAGACAAATCAGTGGGAAAAAAGAAAATCCCTTTGCAAGTAGTGCAGGAAAAACTGGATATCCACCTGCAGAAAAATGAAACTGGGCCCTTATTTTACACTATTAACAAATATCAACACAAGCTGGATCAAGGATTGAAACAAAGCCTCAAACTATAAAACTACTGGTGAAAAACACAAGAGAACCTCTTGGAGACATCAAAGTAGGCAAAGACTCTTTAAATAAGATCCCCAAAGCACAGGAAACAATCCTGAAAATAGACAAGTTGGATTACATCAGGTTAAAAGCTTCTGTGCAACAAAAGAAACAATAAGAATAAAAAGACAACCATCAGAATGGAGAATATATTTACAAACTAAGCCTCAGGTAAGAAACTGATAACTAGTATAGGGAACTCAAGCAGTTTCCCCCCAAAAAAAAACTTAAAAATAAAAAAAAATCCAATTAAATGATAAGCAAATCAGCTCAAAGACACTCTCCAAAGACATACAAACAGCCAAAAAGCATAGCTGATCATCAAAACAGCATAGTACTTTTACAAAAATGGGACGCAAATTAATGAAACAAAATTAAACCCCCAAACATGCAGAACTGATTTTGACAAAGGACACAAGACAAATCAGTGGGAAAAAAGAAAATCCCTTTGCAAGTAGTGCAGGAAAAACTGGATATCCACCTGCAGAAAAATGAAACTGGGCCCTTATTTTACACTATTAACAAATATCAACACAAGCTGGATCAAGGATTGAAACAAAGCCTCAAACTATAAAACTACTGGTGAAAAACACAAGAGAACCTCTTGGAGACATCACAGTAGGCAAAGACTCTTTAAATAAGATCCCCAAAGCACAGGAAACAATCCTGAAAATAGACAAGTTGGATTACATCAGGTTAAAAGCTTCTGTGCAGCAAAAGAAACAATAAGAATAAAAAGACAACCATCAGAATGGAGAATATATTTACAAACTAAGCCTCAGGTAAGAAACTGATAACTAGTATAGGGAACTCAAGCAGTTTCCCCCTCAAAAAAACTTAAAAATTAAAAAAAATCCAATTAAATGATAGGCAAATCAGCTCAAAGACAAACTCCCAAAAAGCATATGAAAAATGTTCAACACCTCTTATCATAAGGCAGATGCAAGTCAAAACCAGAATGAGATACCATTTAACCCCAGTCAGATTGGCTAAGATTAAGAAAATTAAAAATATTAAGTGCTGGTAAAGCTGCATTGGAAAGGGAGCTCCCCTAACCTGTTGGTGGAAAAGTAAATGAGCTCAGTCACTGTGCAGAACAATATGAAGGCTTCTCAATAACCTACAAATAGAACTGGCATATGTTCTAGCAATTCTATTCCTGGGTATCTACCCAAAGGACAGAAATACACTCAGTTGGAAAAAACATTTGTAAATCTTTGCAGCCTTATTTACAATTGCTAAGACGTGTCATCAACCCAAATGGGTTTCAATCCAGATAAATGGATTGAAAAAGTGTAGCAAACATATACTATAGAATACTATTCTATAAAAAACAATAAGCACCTATCATTTGATAGAAAGTAAACAAATATAGAAGATTTAATATTAAGTAAAGCAAGTCAGACTATGACAGTGAGGCATTACATGTCCCACTTCATAAATACTGAATGTCTGCACTTTATGGCAGGAACTAAAAGACTGGAATGTATAAAAGCATGGAGAACGACCGTGGATACTAGAGATAGTGTGGGAGGAGGATGGGCAATGGGGAACAGGAAGGAAGGAATCAAAATCCAAAAAGCAATACACTTAGTGGACACAAAAATGGAAAATTATCTGGTGATGATAATGTGTACAGTAGTATGTTTGACTGGACTAATATACAGTACATTTATGCTGGGAAAATTCATTTTATGTGATGTAAAAGTGTGCAGTATCTAAATGCATAATAAATAAATAAATAGAAGATTTCAACACACATATTAAAAATAGGCAGTCAAATTACAAATAAATACATGAATATATTTACAAATTCAGCATAGTTAAAGAAGTAACAATTTAAAACCAGTTTAACCCCAGTGCCTTAATCATGCCACCTGATGGCCCCACTCTCTTCTTGTCATCTCTCCAGTGAACAAACATGCCCCATAGCAAAACTTAATAAATAAATTAAATAAAATAAAAAATAAAGACTACGAATTTATTAGCTATCCAATCTTAATAGTTTAGAAAAAAGAAATTTTACTAAAAGATGATTAGAAAAGAGAAAATTATAAGAAGCAATCAAAGATAGTGAAAATAAACATATCAAGGAGAAATGAATGGGACGATGTGGGAGAAGTGGTTTCTAGGGGTAAGCCATAATTTAGATCTTAAAAGTCCAATTTAATAAATAGTATAAAACACAATATAAGTTATATTAAGATAACATTTGTGTTATATACATGTATGCAAGTTTTAGAAACAGATATATAAGAAAATAAACATTTATAGACATAAAAAAATGTGGTTACACATATGTACATGAAGAAAAACTCCCCTTTACAACGATGACTACTTTCCCCAAACTAATCAAAATAAAGAATTAACTAAGTCACTGATACAAAATATCTCATCAAAATTCCAGTATATTTGCTTTTCATGGAAAAGGGGACCAAAAATTCCAAAATTTATCTAGAATGTCAAATATAAATACATATATGAGATGATTTCTAAATCAGTTCACTGGAGTAACTGACAATAACAAATATTGTAAAACTACAACATAGCAATCATAGACAAAGACCAAGAGACCAGAATACAAACAAAATCCAGAAATAAGTAATGTTGAAATAGAAATTGTTAGGTCACCCCGTGACATGAGGGTTAAGGCAGCTGGATCCCACATGGCAAACCATAGTTCAAGTCCTGGAC
>NW_006204350.1:10519-15496 GCF_000334495.1 Tupaia belangeri chinensis
TTCTCTCTCTCTCTCTCTCTCTCTCTCTCTCTCTCATAAACACACATGCCCTGTAGCAAAAACTAAACAAGAAAAAAAACTCATAGTGCAGGCCCACCTTAGAGGCAATCAATAGCAAAGGTGAAGTCATATGGCTAACCATGACTTTGGATCCCCAGATCAGTCTAAAACCAAGCTTGGTTATAAGTATGTACGCCCAAGATTCTGATGAGTTGGAAAGCTGGGAAAACACAGGGTGATGAAAGCCTGTATGTGCTTTTCTTTCTCTCAATCTTGTGTGGATATGCACACTGTCATGAATAAAATAAACCAAAAATGAAAATATGATACAAATCTAACTTTGAAAAGGTTTTGCCCAGTAATGCTTCCCTTCCTTATTTATTTATTTATTTATTCATTCATTCATTCATTCATTCATTCATTCAGGTTTTTGCCATAGAGTTCATATACTCACTAAAGAGAGGGAGGGAAAGTGAGAAATCACCACCTGGGGGAATAGCCACACCAGAATCCCTTCTTTCCCATTCTCCTCTTGGGATTTTTGGCACACACACACACACGTGCCCAGTGTGATTTTTAAGCTACCAGGTCCAGGACTCAAACCACAGTTGGCCATGTGGAAGTCCAGTGCCTTAACCACCACACCACCTGCTGGCCCCAGTGCTTAAATTCTTGGCAGTCAAAATGGAAAAACCTTGAGGCTAAATTGGTGAAGAGTAAGCCCCCAGCAATGCTTTTAACAATAACACGTGAGGAAGAAAGTCTCAAATACATGTCATATACAATTAATAGAACTTCACAGCCATGCGTAGGACTGTTGAAAACCAGCAAAGCAATTATGTGTACATTAGTTTATAGAGTTTTAAAATTAAAAACAAAAACAAAAGGCCAGCAGATAGCCTAGAGGTTACATCATTGAAATTTCGCATGGCTGACAATCTTAAACCACCAGACCCTGTGGCTTAAAACTCACACTGTGCACATATGCATGCATGCCCAAGAGCTCAGGAGCAAAGAGAAGAAGGGATTGTGGTGTGGTCATCCCCCCTAGAGAGTGATTTATTTCCCTCTCACTGTCTCTACCTCTCTCTCGGGCATACACACTAAGGCAAAAACCACTACACACACAAAAAAAATTTTAATTAATAAAACATTATAAGGAATTTTTACTTATATAAGAGTACTCTGTTACATTAACATTTTAAAAATGTGTTTGACATATAAGTGTCATAAAGTCTAATTTTCCTGTTTTGCATAAAACAAGATAGGCTCTTATGGGTCAGTGGGAGACATGGTGGTTAAAATACTGGATCCCACATGGCTGATTATGTAGTTTAAGTCCCAGACCCAGTTGCATGAAAATCATTCCAGGCATCTGAGTGAAAATCCCAGAAGAAGGGGTTGCAGAATTGGTCATTCCCTAAGGTTGGGAGATGTAGGGGGAATTTTCACTTATGCTCTGTCTGGTGAGTACAAAAAAAAAATAAAAAAGCTCTTATAAATTTTGTACATTATTTATCATCTTAGGAAGACATTGTTGTCATTAAGTGGGAAGCACTTGTGTTATTTAGCCTTTGAAACCACATAAATCACAAAATGTGTTGTGGAAAACATTCTTGAAAGTAATGTTTGTGTTAACTTCAGTGTCACAAAAAAGAAAAAGTTGAAAGTGAACAAAGGTTTCACTTGATTGAAATGTGGTAAAAACTGGTAATACTAGCCAAAACAGAATGCCTAGCATCTACAAATAACCAGACTCTGGAAAGTCACATGAAAAATCCAACTTATTTTCATTTTTCTTATAAGGCAGAAATACTTTGGCAAACCTTTTCTGAACTACTAGGAAAGCCTATCAAGATACGGAGTGCACCAGCCTTTCTGTAGTTGCCAAATTTGGTGACAGATCAGGTTTAGGTGAGCTCAGACACAGGAAACAATGATGACAGATTGAAAGAATGGAGTGTTTATCACATTGTATACAGACACTCTCAGGATGACAGGTTACAATTCTTCAGACCACACTTGAAGATTTCTCCAATAAGTAACATCACTATGGTCTTAACAAAACTACCTATCCCTTCTGAAAGACAGCCCAAACCTCTGATCAGTATCCAGTGCTTCAAGAGAGGGTTGTATTATTCACATTTTGTTCACTCTAGGAAGTAAGATCAATAATTACTTGAGCTATGGAAAACCTAATATTTTCCCTTTCCCAGGCGCTTTTGCAAACTCTGCTGTAAAAGAAAATGGTACCATTCACTAGTACTCCAAGCTCCATAACAAAAACCACTGTCACTAGATTCTGATTTTGAATTTGTATAAAATTCTTTTTCTTTCTTCAGGTTTTAACCATAGGGTGAGTGTACTTGCTTGAGAGTGATACAAAGAAGGAAGGGGAAAGTGAAATCATCCCATAGGGGCAATGGCCACATCATAATCCTTTCTCCTCCATTCTCCTAATGGAATTTTGGACACAAAGGCATATGTACCCAGCGTGATTTTCAAGCTGCTGGGTCTTGGACTTCAGGAAAGGTTGCTTTTTCCTTCAACCAAGTGGGAGTCCAAAACTTTAACCACTACATCACATCATGGCCCCTAAAATTCTTTAAATTTACCCAGAAGTGGGCCAGCCAGTGGTATTATGGAAAGGCAGCTAGATCCACATGGCCAACTTCATACTTTGATTCCCAGACTGAGTGGATTTAAAATTACATCAGTGGTATATTCATGATTTCCCAAAATCCCAAAAGGAAAATGGAAAAGAAGGGACTTTGGCATGGTCATCCCATTGGGGGTGATTTCTCCTTACTATCCACCTACTGCACCAATCTCTGTATCTCTAGGACAAGCACTTGTGCCCCATAGCAAAAAAAAACTTAAAAAAAATTTACTTATCCAGGAGTGCTAGGCAAGCCAAACAAATGCAGGAGGGGACCAGAGGCTTCACTCACTTTAAGACCCTAAGACACTCCACAAACACAGCTGCCATAAGGAACACTATCTGCAAAGACTCCACAGTTATTTCTCTGGAAAATGGAGGGCATTTCACTAGTACTGAAAATAGGCTTGTATTACAGATGAGTAAACTTAATGAGATACTGAGTAGCATCCATGATACAAGTGCTAGGTGTTCAGACACAATACCTGAGCAAGTTCTTGTCTGATGCTCAAGAAGAATTAGAAATGTGGACAAATGGAGAGGATAGTAAGCAAAGTTTACTAGAAAGGGATCAAAGCTTCCAGCTAAGTGAATGGGTTGCCCCCAGGGTATCAGAATGGCCCAGTTATATGGATGCTGACAAGGGTAAAATTTTTAAAAAATGTAAAAACTAGCTTTGTCTTAGGAGATGGAAGAAAATAACAAAGATCACTTTCTTTTAAGCAATGCCAGCACAGGTGTTTTGTGTTACCAAGGTCTTAAACTAATCATTGTCCTTGAGTTGGACAATGTGCTCAAGACTATAGGCAATCTACCTACTTCTGGCTCAGTCAAAAACTCATACTTTTTTTTAAACACTGGAGAAGAATATATTGTTCAAGGCCTTCCCTCTACTGCTCTCCAGACCAAGAGAGACTACACTTATTGTTTGGAATGTTGCAATGATGTGCTACTTTAGCTATCATTATCTCTAGCAGGCTGCAAGCAGCTTTCTGTGCAAATCAGTAGTGAGAGCTAATAATTGATTTCTACTGAGAGTAGTGAATGATTTTTATGAAAAGCTTGGCTATACTGATTCCATTTATCTCCTATCCTCCATTCTGTGGACACCTCACCCTATCTACCTAACCAGAGATCTTACTCTCTCTTATCGACTGTAGCAGAACTGGAAGCTGAACTCCTGGTTGTAGGACCCCCTGGCTCAACCTGAAGCAGAAGAGCCTGCATTTTGAACTCTCTATTGGAAACTTGTTTCCTCCTTTTTGCCTAGAGTAAACAGAGGAATTAACATTCCTATAGTCTTTCTAAATAATCCCAAACTCCCTACCTGAAATTCCTTAGCAATAAACTCCTTGCATGGAGCCATGAAGACCATTAAGATCCCATCATGTTTAGGCAAAGTACTGGAAAGTGCCCATAGTAATTCTTAACTTCCATGACCTGGCTTCTGTGACTGCTTTCCATTGGAATCCCCTCTCCCTTTCTTCTTTGCCCCCTCCTCTATGGTTACTGTTCACACCACATCAACCCAAAAGTGTTTTTTTTTTTTTTTGAGACATGAGAGCTCCCACAGTCGCTGGTAATAACGACTCCTATAATTTGGCTATGACTGGATGTCCTCTTCTTTCTCGCTGATTAAAATATAACAAACTGACCCCGTGCCCAGCTTGGACTGGAACATGCCAAATTTGGAGCTTCTGGAGTCCCCTTTGTACACCTGAATGCACACACCCACCATCTGACAAAGCAGCTACTGAAAGCAAAGCCCAGGTCACCTCTTTCCTCACCTCAGACCTGCACACCCTGACACTCTTGTTGCTCTCCCCACCCAGCTCTGACAAGGGACTGCACCTTCCCTCAGGTGCCCCTCCTCCTCCACCCGACCTTCCCTCACATTTCTGCTCCCACCAAGGAGGAGGGGCACCTTTCCACTACTAGGGTCCTCAAAACCTGCAACCCTCCTCCTTCACACTCAGACTCACCTCCATGGACACCGCGTCTGCAGACCACGGTCAGCACAGCGGAAGATTCTCCCCAGTGACCACCTGGAAAGAACTGAGCGAAACAGACGGAGAGAGAATCTGAAAAAGCCGCCCTCCTTGGCCCGTGCTGATGACGTCATCGGAGCAGAGACTACATTTCCCACAAGGCTCTGTGACCCTGGATTAGGCACCAAATGGAGTTTGATTTGTGTTCACTGGGGAGTTTTGTTACCAGGAGACCAGAACTTGACAGGAGAAGAATGGTCTCTATCCAGTGAGTGAGAGACAGGATCCTGGCTCTTTATTAAATCCTGGTGTGACATTTCAGGGATAATG
>NW_006204350.1:16052-16695 GCF_000334495.1 Tupaia belangeri chinensis
ATTATTATTATTATTATTATTATTTTGGAGAGAACCACGTTAAATTGTATTCTAGCATGGTACCATCACATAGCACTTAACGCATAACACAAGGAAATAAGAGATTATGGAATTATAAGATTTTTTAACCATAAACAAGGTCTAGGGTGCACAGTTGAAGTAGGGCAGATTACTGATATGTCAGATGAAAACATTATGTTTTATCATGACACAAACTACATCTTCTAGCTCATAGTAAGGCTTTATCACTTTGTTCCATTTCTCAGGTATCAATTTACAAGTGACTAGGATACATCTGTACTAAATAAATGATGCCATGGTAAAATTAGCCTCAGGATCTTCCCCAACGTTTACATCCAATGATAAATAGCAATATTCCCTGATACTTTGTTTCTCTTGTCTGAAATGTTCTTACTATTCCTTCAAAAACCATATTTAAGCCACTTGTTCCTGCAAAGAAAAACAACTACACAAAAAATTTCTTGAACAGGAGTTCCGTATTGTTCTTAGCATACTATTACTAGGAGTAATTCTTTACTCCTCAATTGCTTAATTGTCAAGAAGTTGGAAAAAGATAAACAGATTAAGAAAAAGTTTCAAATCAATTGTCTTTTATTATCATCTTTAAAATGTCATATAATGG
>NW_006204350.1:17055-22128 GCF_000334495.1 Tupaia belangeri chinensis
GGTGAGCACCATGGGTAGTGGCCAATCAGAGTATGGTTTTGAAGGTGAGGTTTTGAAGGGGAGCCAATCATGGCCTTTGTCATTGTGTAATTGTTTGCTCTCGAGAAACAGAAACCTAAGGGCTTCCTAAGATGGCAATAGTAAAAGACTCATGAAAATGGCCTCAGCAGACTCGCTGGTGTGCAGCCTCCCACACTTATTTTTAACTGTAGTAGCTTACTGTGTCAAAGCACCTGAATTTGAAACAAGTTCAATATCATTGCCTTCAAGGATCAACTCATCTTTCTGGACTTGAGATACTGAACAAGCAACACTTGGTCTCATTCCAACCCTCCAGATGTATTTTTTCCCCCAAAAATTTCAGATTTCAACAAGAGAAATGTTCTCCTGAATAACAACGATGTTGATGAGAAAATGAGCATACACAGACCTCATTGTGTAGTGAAAGCCCAACATAACAGTTTTGATCATGTTCTGGATGTGACTACAGATAGTGCGAATTGTAGCCAGTTCCTTTCTGTTTCCCCAGTATTTGTCAATCCACAGCCTCTTCTTTTTCTTTCCAAAGACACAGGGTGATGTTGACATTCTCAGGAATGTCAAAGTTCTGATCGCTGAGAGTAGTCTTTATTCTCGTAGTAGACACAGTAAAGAGCTATTATTATTATTTTTTATTTGACTAGAGAAACAGAGAGAGAGAGAGATAGAAAGTGAGAAAGTAAGCTGCCAGGTACCAGATTTGAACCATGCTCAGCCATCTGGGAGTGCAGTGTCTTTAACCACCAGGCATCTGCTGCCACCAAAATACTCATCCTGATTTATCAGGGTTAATGTTAAACTGGAGAGATAAAATGAGGGGATGGTGTGAAACGTAGGTAAAGATTGGAAGGGTAGGAGATGTGATCTGGTTCAACAACCATCTCTGTGGTTTTTGGTTTTGTTTTTCCTGTTACATGTCTTGCCAAGTTAAAATTCCTGTATCTTCTCTGATGCTGTAAATGTCTTTCAGTGACTCTGTTTTATATAAACAAAGAACTTAGTCTTGATCTCCACAGTACTTTCTCACTTTCTAGTTGTGAATCCCTGGCCACTCTTCCTCCCTCCCTTGGATACCTTGTCTCTCTTAAACACATGTTATCAGGGGGAAGTATTTACATACAAAATGATTGGCGGGGGTGAGGGGGGGAATCAATCCCTGACATTACTACCTCATATATACAGTGTAGCTTTCTCTTTTCATGGGATTCAGTTTTCTGTATTTTAAAATGGAGACAATAGGGGCCAGCAAGTAGTGTGTTTAAGGCGTTTGACTCTCGCATGGCTAAACACAGTTTAAGTCCTGAACCTGGCAGGTTGCTCTCTCACTTTCCCTTTCTCTCTACCTCTCTCTGGACAAATTTAAAAGTAATAACAAATAGTGTAAATAATACCTACCCAGAAAAAAGAAACTGGAGGCAATAGTACACATTTGGATGTGTAGACCTCACCTTGGACTCACTTTTAGTAATAATAGACCAAGAAGCAATCTCTATCCTCTTCCTAGAGTGGTAATTTTTCCAGAAACATGGAAATGAGGCTCAGAATTGTGAATTATTTCCAACATTAGCCATGTATTGTGGCTTTCAGGGTTCAAGTTTATTCTCCTTTTCTTAAAATTATTCCTTAGGGAATAATTGGTCTAAAGGGCCAACTCCATGAAGTTAAGGTAGCCAGATCCTACAAGGAGGACTGCATGGTTCAAGTCCTGGATCTGGCTTGAGAAACATTTGGCATGTGTATAAAGTCAAAGCAAAAATCTCAAAAGGAGGAAGAGATGGAAGGAAAGAGATTGCAGCATGACTATGGCCCTTTTAGTGTGCTCTCTCACTTTCCATTTTCTTTTCCTCTTCAGTGAATGAACATGTTTTTTGATTTGTGCTATAGGGCACATGTGCTTGCCAAAGAGAGACAGAAGACAGTGGGAAGGATAGTAGGGAATCACCTCCCAGGGGAGATGGCTATGCCACAATCCCTTCTCCTTTATTCTCCTCCTGGGACTTTAGACATGCACACACACATGCCCAGCATGATTTTTAAGCTATCTTGTCCAGGACTCAAGCTGCGGTAAGCCATGTGGGAACTCTGCACCTTAACCACCACATCACCTGCTGGCCAAATAATATCTATTTTTAAAGTTACTTTTGTTCTTTTCCTGTGTCACTTACATTTTGTTGGTAATTTTCTTAGTACTGCTTTCCAAGTAGCCTATTCTCTAATTATTTTGTCCAGCCCTGCTCCTAGTATTTTTTTCTGTGCATATAATGTAAAAGTTTTATTTCAGTTAGTGCGTCTTTTAATTTTATGAATTCTTACTTTTTATGTATTATATTTATCTCTTCCCAATTTACATTGACCTTTTTATTTGTTTGTTTTGTTTGCACCTCAGAGAGGCACAGTTGGAAGTCAGGGTAGAATCTATTTAGCAGTGGGTCTGCTTTGAGTGTGGCACCATGCTGCAACTGACTAGGGCACAGATAGTGAAGTGACCCTGTGCATGTTCCTTCTTTGGAGTAGTGCAGTTTTGTAGGCCTGTGGTCCCTGGTGCCAATGGGAAGCACTGGGGACCTCTCACTTACTCTGTCCCAGTACAGGGGTACCTCTAGCATCTCAAACTAGGCCAGAGGGTAGACACTAGAACAAATATGTTTTCTGATGTACAAACATCAACATGCATGCAAGCATGAAGAATAATTAGGAGAATATGATGCTACCAATGGACAAAGTGAAATGCAGAGACTGACACTGAAGGGAAGGTGCAGGTTCTGCTTGACAGAAATTTCACAGTCATGGTTTTAAGGAAGCACAACACACTTAAAAGAAAATATACAGAAACATTTCAACACAGTTGATGCACATGTACCAAGGTTCTAGAAGAGCTTTTGGGGTGGGAAATATTATTGTTAGTGTCTTTGAAATATACAATCTTCTGATGTGGCAGTTTTACTTTTTATTTTTTGAATTTTACTTGTAGTTGTATCCTTATTTAGTCATTTTTTCAGCTAGTGATTGTTCAGCAACTCACTGCCTAAGGAATAGTTTCAGTACCTGAATACCTATTGGTGAATACAGAAATTTAGAAATGGCTGTAGTCAAATAAATGGGCAACAGTCATCTTAACTATACAGAATACACCTAAGGTCTAACTGTGGTAAAGTCTATAAAGAAAACTAATTTTCTATAGATTAGAATAACAGTTGGTCACAACACCGACCACACTCTGAGCAGTCTGAAGTATTTACATGGGAAAAGTGACAGTTAACAAGGTTATGAGGGAGAAACAGTATTTGAGGATGATGAAAAAGTTTATGCAAAGACCACAGTAGTAACATTTTGGTGCAAATGTAAAGGGAAAAAAAAGGCTCATTTGCATCAAGTATAGTAGAGAAGAGGGAGAGGAATGTAAGAGAAGGTTGAAAAGATAGAAAATATCTTACTATCTTGGGTTTTACCTCAGAGAAGTAAGGAAGGCTTGAAGTGCTTTTAGTAGAACAATACAATCTAATTCACTTTTTAGAAAAAAAATAGTCTAAATGTTGAGAGGACAATGGATGGGGACAGACAAAAATAGAATTAGGAAAACCAAGATGGAGGCTGTTGGAGATATTCAGGGAATAGAAAGTGATAACTTGGACTATGGAGAGACATAAATTTATGATGAATCGAGAATGGAGATTGGATGTGGGGGTAAGACTCTGGAATGACCCATTCAGAGATAACAAGTATAATTCTACAATATTTGTATTGAACAACTAGGTGTGGTAATGCCATTTTGGTTACAAAATGGGGTACACACAGACAAAGAGATGCTAACTTTGGGTCAGATCTTGAGGAGTTTTAATGCTGTCCTTGAAGGGGAGACATAAATGCCCTCTGGAATTCAGCAGGGACCCCCCCCCTACCCCATTGCTGCCTTGGAGATAAGTGTACTCAGATGAGGGACAAGGCAGAAGGAGAGAAGAGATGATGGCTAGGGAAATAGATAACTAGAGTCAGGGAAGAAATTTTCTCTATAGTAGGTCTAGAAAGTAAAAATTAATGTGACAGAATCAGGGTCATTAAGTCAGTGGCAGTTGAAAGTGGGACATTGGCAAGGGTAGCAGGGGGAAAGAGCTTAATAGAATGAAATAACATAAAAATGTTAAGTCTGATCACCCCTTGCTCCATTTCAGAAAGGTCAAGGGAAGAGGTCAGAAAAAATACAAGAGGAGAGGCAAAGGGAACAGGCCTTCTTGAAGACACACAGCTTCCTGGCTCCTGCAAACTAGCCATTTTGGGGAAACAGAAATGAAGATTCCCCACTGATAATTTGGCCTCCAGCACACAAAATTCACGTGGCAGGAAGACCCCTTTCAGGCCTCCTGTCTCTGTACCTGTCTTTGTCTCTCTCTACCTCTGTTTCTGTCTCTGTCTCTGTCTTCTCTCTTTTTTAAATTTTTGCTTTATAGAATTTCTCGTTTTTGGGTTTTACTGAAATTTTTTTAAATATTAATATTTTAGTTTTTTTGAAAAGTTTTTCTCTTCGTTTTTTCCTTCTCTTTTCTATTTCTTGTTTGTTTTTGGCTGTTGTTGCTGTGGTTTCTCTCTTTCTGTTTCCTTTTCTGCATGCTCCTTGGTGCTCACATTGAACTTCCAAGTTTGGGAAGAAACTGACCATCAACCAGATGACTAGAAATCACTGCAGGACCACAAGAAATATGGGAAAGCAGGAAAATACCTCTCCTCCAAGGGAAAAGGATAACTCCTCTTCATCCACATGCAGTTCAATGGAAATCATGGAAATGTCTGATAAAGAATTCAGAACATTCATAATAGCAAAGCTAACAGATATGGAAGAGAAGAGAGACAATGAACTGGTGAAAAGTAAGGAGAAAGAAGTTGTCGAGTTCCAGGAGGTGAGGAAATTTATGGAAGATCTAAAAGAGGAATTACACACTTTACAAAAGACTCAAAGGGACCTGTTAGAGATGAAGGCTATAATACAGGAAGTCAAAATCTCCCTTGAAAGTATTAAAAGCAGACTAGATCATACAGAAA
>NW_006204351.1:0-935 GCF_000334495.1 Tupaia belangeri chinensis
GGTCGTGTGCTGATTTTGCCAGCTGAGGCTGAGGCGGAGCATGGTAGGAAGACCCTGTTGACAGTGCCTCTCTCTCTCTCTGTGTCTTCCTGTCTCGTGGAAGAAGTAACTAGACAGTCCAACATAAAAACGTACTCAATGACTTTGTTGACTCCTCGGAAGTTACCAGGCACCCAGGCCCTGTGAGAACAGCTTTTTGCTTCCCTTTGCATACACTGCTGAGTGGACTCACTATTTATGTGTTAAGGTTTGGGACAGGCACTTATATGAAGTTCAGGTCCCAGACTAGCTGTGAGAGGGTAACCGGCCTGCCACTGAGCAGGTCTTCCCACCCATCACTGAGTTGTCACCGTGGTGCAAATGGAGCGCCTCCTCACCCACTGGTTCAAAGGCCATGCCTGCCCGCCTCACTGACACAGGCAAGTTTTCTTGTGCCGGTGCATCGTGATACAGCAAAGGAGATGTGCTGTCAATCTCTTTGACAGTACAACCTTTGCTGTCAGCATGCTTTTGCCCACAGATAAAGCCTCGTGCCCAGTAAGACTCACATTTCCTTCATTCTCTGAGTCTGTTCCCCTCTGAACAGTCCACTCCATGCTGGAGTTCAGCAGACAGTGGGTGGAGGCCGTCTGGAAATGTGAATTAACAAAGATATCATGCACATGTGGTTACAGAGACCTTTATACTATAAAAACTACCTGCCATTAGAATTAAATCTTTTTTGTAACTATTGAAGGAGTCCAGGATTGCCATGCAGGCCCAGCTGGTGACATGGGCCATGTGCAGTGCTGCAGGGCTGGGGCCACAGGGGAGAGTTGGGTTTGCATCCCAGCTGGGCCTGGTGGCATGAGCCATGTGAAGTGTTTGGGGCTGGGGCCGCAGGGGAGAGCAAGGTTTGCTTCCCGGCTGGGCCTGAAACACATCGGCACATGTCC
>NW_006204352.1:0-1326 GCF_000334495.1 Tupaia belangeri chinensis
CCAAAAATCTTAAGAGGAGACTGGAGGAAAAAGGGCTGCAGCGTGACCATCTCCCCTGGGGGGAGTGATTTCTCACTTTCTGTATCTCTTTCGCTGCACAAGTGCACATGCCCTATAGCAAAAAAGAAAGAAAGAAAGAAAAAAAGAAAGAAATAAAGAAAGACTGACTCTCTTAAAAAAGGTTAGCAAAATAATTTAAAGAATTTTATATTAAGAAATATCAAATATTAAAAAAAAATGGAAAGCCTAAATAAGGGAAAGACATACCATATTCATGGAGTAGCAGATGTAATAGCATTAAGATAGCAACATGCCACAAATTAATCTGCATATTTGATGCAATCAAAAGCACAACTACAGCTACCTCATTTTGTACAAATTGAGAGGTCAAAGTTAAAATTCCCAAGGGGTACAGGAGGTGGCATGGTGTTTAAGATACTGGATTCCTACATGGCAGACCATGATTAATCCCAGACCCAATAGCTTGAGAATCATACCAGTCACATGTATGTGTATGCCCAAAATCCTAAGAGGAGAATGGAGGAGAAGAGATTGTGGCATGGCCATAACCGCTGGAGAAGGGCTTACTCACTTCTCTCTCTCTCTCTCTGGCAAGCATATACATCTTACAGAAAATTAAAAGTAAAAAGTTTGTATAAACATTGTTTAGCATGATGAAAGTAATTATCCAAAGAACTAAGACAACATGTGGAAGACCCAGGGAAAGATACTTTATGCTGACTGTTCATACCAATAATCACAAGTCAAAGTAATAGTTATAACAGTAACAAAAGATTTTCCCAATTACATGAACTAGAAGAAAAATTCTGCGACAAAAGATGTTGCCTCAAGAGAAATTCATTTTCCATCATCCTTATTACCATGAGGTGAGATATTTTAGACACAAATGTAAATGGTAAAATGTTTACCACTGGGTTTAGCAGAACCTTACAAGTCGACCCACATAAGCATATAATCAAAATATCAAGAAATAACTAATATATTTAAATGATATACCCTATCATTCCGAATAGCTTAAAATTATATTCATCCTTTTTTTTAATGTAAATAATTAGACTCACAGTTCCACAAGGTTTGGAAGCTTCTGAGCAAGATTTTCTGGCTGAAAATTAAAAACTCAGAATTAAACTTTTTGAAAAACACAGAAACATTTCTAATCAACACAAAATACTATCTTTACAAGGGGTGTGATCTTTGAGAAAATGCAAAAATAATAAAGCACGAGGTATGGATTTTATCCTTTTATAGACCATGCTACAATTTATGATTAAAAAAATTTATTTATTTGTTTATATATTTGTTGTG
>NW_006204353.1:0-4573 GCF_000334495.1 Tupaia belangeri chinensis
TGTTTTTACAAATTTGTAAAAAGACTTGATGCTACCAATAACTGACTAGAAGATTTGAATTAGATACTTAATTTTGAACAAAAACATATTTAACAATTTTTTCAGAGTTAGCATAATAGTGTATAAAATATAGAAAAAGCTACCTAATAGTACCTGAAATGTGCCAAATGGCTGAAACATTTGCATGACATATTCTATTTATACCTTCTCTATTTCTTTAAAGAATTGTTTATTTAATATTCTTTATCATTTTTATTATTTTTTTATTTGCAAAAGTTATATGTGCTCACAAGAGACACAGAGAGGAGTGGAGAAAGAGTGAGAAATCAACCCACCAGGTCTGGGACTTGAGCCATGGTTGACCATGTGTGAGCCCAGGACTTTAAACTCCATGCCACCTGCTGGTCCTGACAGATACTATTTAAATGTTCCAGAACATAGGAAAAATAAATGCTTTGATCATGATTTCTGGTTCTAAATAGAAACAAGGTGACATGTGAAATATACCCAATTCTAGAATGGTTATGAAGGTGAGTGTATGCATGGTGAATGTAGCTCATAATCGAGTACTATTCATTCTCATAGTGCCAAAGAAGTTTGATACCAATGTTCTCATCACAGAAAAGATTAAATATTTCCAGTGATATATGTGGTAACAGCCTTGGTCCGATTGTTGATGTTGTATTTGAAAATCCTACACTACTTTGTATTTTATAAACTATTTTATAAATATAGATATCTGTAATTTGTCTGTATGTAAATTTTTTAAATGTATGAATATAGTGAATGTGTGCACTTTTTAGTCATATTCTTAAGGAAATTTGTCTTCTCCATACATGAATGATTCTCCTTTAAAATCACCTCTGTTCAGACAACAGTGTCATAATCTAGCTATATAACAACTCATCTCACTCATGAGTCCTTCAAACCCTCTCTTCATTGTTTGTACATGATTTGCTTAAGCAGAAAGAAAAAAAAGAAGTTTTCTGGAGCCCTGAGAACATTTTTTCAAACCAGCTCTGTGCACCAGTGCAGGAGAATCTCAGAATGGGAACCCAGGCCTATAACTTTATGACTGATGGCTTGGCTGAATAGCTTACTCTGAATCACATGACTTCATTGTATGTCCTAATGCTGTCTCCTGTTTAGGTACCTATGGGAGAACTACCAATTTGTATTGGTCTTTCACTTTGCCATTGATGAGATCAATAAGAGCCCCTATTTGCTCCCCAACCTTTCCCTGGGTTATGATCTCTACAATGCATTTCCCAGTGACAAAAGAACTTTAGAAAGTGCTCTATTTTGCTCTTTGGATTGAATCAGTCCCTGCCAAACTACAACTGCCAGACACAGAAACAACCTCTTGCTATTATTTCAAGAAACATGCCAACATTTTCTGCCCAAGTTGGAACCCTATTGGAGCTCTACAAAAGCCCACAGGTAAGTGGGTTGTCTGCTTAAGGAATGAGAATTGGATGGCTCCTAATACATCTCACATCTGAGCAAAGAAAATGTGGAAGCTGGGTTTACATTACCCTAGTGGCCCTCAACACTTCTCTTGGTTGTTTAAACATAATGTGTTTGAACAGAGGGGAAAAGGCACAGGTTCTTTCCTGGGTCATGGGATTATTAATAGTACAAGGATGAGAAAGAAAAAAGAACAATGGTAAGTCATCTGGTGATATGGTGGTTAATGTGCCTGGATCTCACTTGACTGACTACATAGCTCAAGTCTGGATCCTGGTGTTCTGAAGAACACACTGGGCATATGTGCTTGTATGCCAAAAATTCCAACAGAGAATGGATATTGGCATAACCATCCCCTATGAGGGGTGATTTCTCACTATCCTTCTACATCTCTGTGGCAAGCACAAATGATTTAATTTGCCCTCTGACAAATTAAAAATTAAACGAAGTAAAATCTGATAAGTTCCACCCTTATTCCTTTCCATAGCCATGACATCCAAACCCTACTGATGGGAATAATGATGCTTCTCTTAAAGATGCCTCCTAAATCTATATCTCTCTCTGTCTGTCTGGCAAGTGCACGTGCCCTATAGCGAAAACCTCTCAAAAAAAAAAAAAAAAAAGATGCCTCCTAAAAAGTGCACAGAACATAGAGTACCACCCCATCTTAGGACAACACAATATTAGGGGACATTCAGACGACAATTAGACACAAAAATATAAAAACTTTACATTCATTATCACTTTGGACATATAATTAATATTCCAGCACTAGAGATGCTCCAAACTCGAATGGCTCAGTTTCCCCAGCTGAAGTTGACCAACTCCCTCTGCCCTTCCTCACATCTATGCAGGTGGGTCCCTTGAAAGCTCTTGCAGTTGATCTCAGTATGACAAATCTCCACATTAGAGGTTCATCCAGAAAAATTGTCTAATAAAGATTTCAGGGGATATTACTGGTAAACACAGCATTAGCATAGAAATTTATAAAATAAAGTTTATGCATACCTTAGTTTCCTAGACAATAAAGAATTTATTGAACCTTATAGTTTTTCTTTCATGCTTTGGTCTGAAAGAGATATTGTACATGTCTTTCTCAAATAAATGGGGTTGAAAACAGTCTTCTAATGGTCATATTGACAGAATAGAATCATTTCCATAGCATGCATCTCTTCACTCAGTATTCCATTCTATTGTCTTAACAAGTAGAAAATTATCTCCTTCCTGTTTTAAGTGGGGGGAAAAAAATCACACGAAAGTCAGAATCAGGTTATTTCTATTTTTGTAAGATTTCAAAATTCTTTATTTTTAAAAATAAAAATCACACATTATTTAGAGACAATATACACAAGAGTTACAAAAAAAAGTTTCACAGACATAAGCATGCACAGATATGGTAATTATACAGTATGGTTACAAGTGTGCTTGCAAAAAAAGTCACATTTTCCCAGGTGAGGGGATCTGATAGCAAGAGAACTAGGGCAGATTAAAAATTTTGCATGCCCTTTTGGGTGTCACCAAATAAGCAAAACATTTTCTTTTTTAGGATTTAAAAAAAAACATTAGTGTGTGAAGTGAATCATCTGAATAACATATAGAAAGGCACACACTGACTTCACTGGCCCCCTGGCAAATTAAACGAGCTCCCAGAAATACTCTGGCTCAGCCTGTAATGGTCAAATGGCTGCTCCAGGATGCTTCCCTCCTCCAGAAACAGAATCAGATTCCCTACATGGAAAAGCCTTTGTAAATTTAATTTTGTTACACGTAACATATATATTTTTTAAATAAACTGATTGCCCTACTGTTTTATGTGTGCAAGACTACATAGGTGACCCATGTTCTTGGGAGGCCACATATTTTGCTCAATATTGTATCTATATCCCACATGCAGAAACGTCAGAGTGTTTAGTTTAATAAAAATTTTTTCTTAAAAAAAGGTTTTTGACTCATGTGTTTTACCAGAAAGTTTTGCAAATAACCCCACCCCACTTCCTAATTTTAGTAAAAAATAAAAACAAACAAAAAAGCCTGAGAAGCTTGAATTTTACGTAAATGACCCCAACTAGCATTCAAAGTTGTTTATAATTTATTATTATTCAGGTTACATATGGTCCTTTTGATCCCATCCGAAGTGATGAAGACCAATTTCCATCAGTTTATCAGATGGCCACCAAGGACAGCTATCTGACTCACGGAATCATCTGGTTGTTGTTGCAATTTGGTTGGACGTGGGTGGCACTTTATGTATATGATGATATGCAAGGGAGCAGTTCCTTCAGGATCTAAAGGAAAATATGACAGAAAACAATATCTGTGTGCCCTTTACAGAAAAGCTCCCTGCCACGAAAGGTGTCCTTTTAGAACATGACTTCTGTGTTGTGCAGAGAATCAGAGTTTCATTTGCAAATGTGTACATTATACATGGTGATGAAGGGAGTGTCCTGAACATGGGATTCAATGAAAACTTCTATTTAATTTTGGGAAAGGTGTGGATCATGAGAAATCTCCACTCATCTGCATGGAAAAATATTTTTCTTTATATAGTCCACATGCCACACTTTTTCCATGGAAGCCTCTTATTTTCAAACCAGAAAAGGAAAATTCCTGGCTTTATTTAAACAATTTCTCCAGACAGTCAACCCTTTCCAATACCCAGAAGATTTTTATTTCAATAAACTCTGGGTTTACTATTTTCATTGCTCACTTACTGGGTCACTATTTGGAAACTGCCGACCAAATTCTTCCATAGAGTTGCTATCACCTAGTTTTGATATGATGACAATGTCTGACTCCAGCTTTTATATCTATCATGCCGTGCATGTGGTGGCCCAAAGTGTGCATAAGATGCTTCTGCAAAAAATAAAAATGGGATCTGCAGGTGATTCAGACCATCCTATTCTTCCCTGGCAGGTAAACAACCTTCACAAGCATCTGATGATATTTGGAGGCTTTTTCTTTTTCACTTTTTAAAAAAAGTATTTCCATTGTAGGTCATGTGCTCTCAACAGACAGAGACATTGAGAGAGAAAGAAAAATCACTCCCTAGGTGGTATGGACACAGCACAGTTCCTTCTGCTCCATTCTCTTCCTGTGATTTGGGCAC
>NW_006204353.1:5001-7318 GCF_000334495.1 Tupaia belangeri chinensis
TTAATTATTATTATTATTTTAGCTTTTTTCTTTAGGGCAAGTGTGCTCACCAGAAAGGAGAGAGAGAAAAGAAAAAAGTGAGAAATTACCTTCTAGGGAGATGGCCATGCTGCATGCAGTCCCTTCTCCTTTAGTCTCCTACGGATTTGGGGCATATACATACACATGCCTGGCATGATTTTCAAGCCACCAGATCCAGAACTAGAATCATGGTAGGTCATGTGGAAACCCAGTCAGTCACACTAACCACCAGTCACGCTAACTTAGGTATAATTTTTTGTGGTACTGAAAAATATTATATTTAGAGAATAAACCTTTTTCTCTAATGTGAGCTCTCCTTTAGTTGCACATGATTGAGTACTCTGTGTGTTCTCTGTGAATTCTCCTTGGAGGCTGGCTTCTTCCCATCACCCTCTTTCTACTCTCCATCCTCTTGACTTTATCATGTTTTCCCCTGTCCTTGATTTTATAAAATGATGGAATGAGAAAATATGGAAAGTAGTCACAATAGAACCTTAATATAACTTAAAATGAACACAATTACTTTGGACACAATTTTGCAAGAAATGTTAGAATATCCTAAAGTCAGAATGATCATTTGGGGAGCATCTGAACAGTTGTGCTCTTTCACTGGCATGGATGACCTACAGGTGTCTATAGTTATTTATTGTGCCTGTCTTAATCATAAGAGAATTAATTTTTTTTTTCCTTATACTGTCTTCAAAAATTATGGAAGGAACAGTGATCTAATTTTAAAAAGTGGAATTATTTTTGATGCATATAGTCTCAGGATATCCTACTTGGTTTATAAATAAGTTTATATTTTAAATAAACACTAAATCATGGAACCAGCAGGTGGCATCATGGTTAAGGCACTGGACTCTCACATGGTTGACAGTGTTTTGAATCCTGGGTCTGGTGACTGGCTTTCTCAATTTCCCTCTCTCTCTTGCTCTTTATCTTTCTTTGGTGCATACACATGCCCTATAGAAAACCTAAAAATAATGATAATAATTAAAAAAATAAAGCAAATAATTAAAAAACAGTAAATTCATAAATTATGTGTAAAACATCTTTATCAAAAAGAGACAATACGTTAGACAAATTTGTTTCAGAAAAAAGCAAGTAAATTTAATATATATACATAAAAGTCAAGATCAGAAAGTTAGTTTCTATTTGATTTCTACTTGTACTAACAAAAGCAGCATTTGATTTGCTCTTTGAGCAAGTTTGAAGTTGACTCTTGGAAAAGCAAGTTGTTTTATCAAAATGGTTACCTAGATATGTTGAAGAGAAGAGTGCTTCTATTTTAAAAATTTAAAGACTCAAAGAACAGTTGTATAAACAATAAAAGTTAATTATTTTCTGCAAAATAATGTCATAAATTCAAAAATAAGAGACTAACATGTTTATTTAAGATATACTTAGTGAGGCCAACAAGTAGTATTTTGGTTAAGTCTCTGGACTTAACCCCACATGACTGACAGTGGTTTGAGTCCCAGGCCTGACAGCTTGCTTTCTCACTTTTGTCCTCTCTCTTTTTCTCTGTCTCTCTCTCCTCAGCACTCATGCACTATAGCAAATTAAAAATAATAATAGATTAAATTAAATAAATAATTTTTCTAAAAATATTTCTTTAGCAGGATAGATCTATGGCCTACTGAATAAGGCACCTGAATTCCACATGGCCCAAGTCCAAAACCTGGAAGCCTGAAAAACATGCTGGGCATGTGTGCATGCATGCATTCCCAAAATCCCAAAAGAAAGGAGGAATGAAGAACGGATTGCAACTCATTCCCCATGGGGGCACTTCTTTTATCATCTCTCATAGTCTCTGATAAGGGTACATGCCCACTAGGAATAGAAAACTTATTTAGAATTTAAAAGTTTGGGTGCAGCAGATGGCATAATGGTTATGTTATTGGATTACCATGTAGTTGACAATGGTTCAAGTCTCAGACCTGGAGGCTTAAAACATGCCAGGGTGTGTGTGTGTGTGCCTGCCCAAAATTCCAAAAGGAGAATGGAGAAGTAATTGTGGCATGTCATTCCTCCTGAGAGTGATTTCTCACTTTCTGTCTCTGTTTCTCTCTGTCTCTCTGGCAAGCACACAAGCCCAATAGCAAAAAATCTCTCTAAAAAAAAAAAAAATTCACAGGCATGTATGCATGCATGCCCCAAATTCCAAGAGGAGAATGGAGAAGGGATTGCAGTGTGACCATCCCCCCTAGGGGGTGATTTCTAGCTTTCTATTTCTCTGTCTCTGTCTCTTTGGCAAGTGCATGCACCCTATAGCAAAAAATCTCTCTTAAAAAAA
>NW_006204353.1:8674-9890 GCF_000334495.1 Tupaia belangeri chinensis
CCCCATATGCACCCTTTATAAATAACCAAGTTTAGTCTTTAGTCCAAGACAGATTTTATTAGTTTGTTTTATGAAAATTCATGTACAAATCACTCTCTGGGAAACATACTAGAATTTTTCTTATGAACTACAACCACTTCTTAATTGTTTTTAGGAAGAAAATAAGAGTGCATCTCACATGAACTCTGAACTGGTGACCTCTCAAACCACACTGAGCCCCTACAAAAAAAGGGTAGAGATGCTAAAATGGAAGGATTACTTGATAGAGATGGACAGTCCACCTCTACAATAATGCAGTATTAATTTGTAAATCTTGCTTTTAATTCAGCTTCATCCATTTCTGAGGAAAAGCCAATTGACAAACAGCATTAGGTACAACATGCTCCTCAATGAAAAAAGAAATACAATACAGTATGAGATCCACAATCTTGTGAGATTTCCTAATGACAGTGGGCTGTTGGTTATAGTAGGATATTTTGTCTACAGGAGCACCCATGATCAAGTCTCGGTCATTGATGAAGAGATGACAAACTGGCCTGTTAGTTTCAAGGAGGTATGATGTCATTTATATATTAAATATATACAGAGGTATCTGAACAGAGTCCTGAAATAAAATTGTGTGACTATTATTTGTGCTTTTTCTGTCTTTGTGTTCAAATATTTTAATTTTTTTTTTTTTGGAGAGATTTTCACTGTAGGGCGCTCGCCAGACAGACAGAGAGAGACATAGAGACAGAAAGAAATATACAGTGCATATCAGATAAGACAAAGACATTACCATATACATTATCAGCAAATAGCTTTTTATTTTTGTGTCAATTATATTTACTTCATTTTCCTATGTTCCCTTCCCTCCCCGATTACCCACCCTCATATTTTCCCTAAAACTTCATCCTTACTCAGGTCATGATTTAATTCTCCTGAATCCCATTTCTGCAATGTAGAGTGAGTTTGCTAATAGTGTGTCTTACTGGAATGGTATTGTGTAAAAATTAAATGAAATAAAACATATAAATTTCTAACTTCAATCCACTGTAAGGAGGTCCACAGAGCTGGCCATCCTTGTGCTTATGGAACTGTTGTAATCTCTTGTAATTACCCAGTGTTACATAAATGATACAATAAATGACAATTTTTTTTTTAAATTTTAAAACTGTTTTTAAGGTTTTTGTGATAGAACATGTGTACTTGCATGAGAGCCGGAGAGGGACACACA
>NW_006204353.1:10166-11147 GCF_000334495.1 Tupaia belangeri chinensis
GAGTGCATGTTCCCTATAACAAAAAACCTTTCCAAAAAAAAAAAAAGAAAAATATTCCCCCCCCCCCCAGCAGGATGGCCATGCTACAATCCTTTCACCTCTAGTCTCCTGTCAGGATTTTGAATACATATACGCATGCAGCATGAAGTTCAAGCCATCATGTCTGGGGCTTGAACAATGCATTCAGCCAAGGGGGATACAGCTCCTTAACCTCCATGCCACCTACTGACCATGACAATTAAATTTTAACTCAACAGTTGGTGAAAGGTGCTAATAACTTTTGGTGGCAGGAGAGTTTCCAGAGAACATGTACTAAAGACTGGATTTATCACACACTCATCTTGATCTCTCAAGAGCAGCAAATCAGCAATGTTCTTTTCTTTTCTGACCAGTGTCCACGAGGGAAATCAGGTACTAAGAGGTTGCAGTTATAAGGAGGAAATGTACTTAATGAGCAAAGATTGGGAGCTGCAAATATTTCACTTGTTATTGTCCCTCAAGGAGTACAGCCAAGACATGGTTGATTTTTCTGGAATCTTCAGACTGGCTAGGGTTCCATGCTACTTCTTTCATTTTGTCTTATCTGAGGACAGAGCTTCAATCTTCATCACCAACCATTTAGGGAGAAATTCACCCTTCCTCAGGAAGACCGTTCTCTCTGAGAGCCCATATAGGTGAGTCTGAGAGCAGGTAAGTACTGCAGGAACAGTTCAGAGAGAATGGATGCCAAGAACATCTACCTGAGCTCACCTGAGAGTCAAACCAGCCTAGCAAGAGCTGAGAGACTGATGTGTTTGGCTACTTTTCTAACAAAGTTATTAATTTATTTAATATGTTAACAAGCCAGACTTAGCAATGCAGGCATCATTTTGGACAATTTAGTGATGGGGATAGACATCCAGTTGGATAAAGGTGAAAAAGGAATGGGCAAATAAGGTGATTTCAGTCAAATTAGAACATGTGCACAGAAATTTGCTTTTA
>NW_006204353.1:11178-12900 GCF_000334495.1 Tupaia belangeri chinensis
TAGGGAAAGTAGAATCAGAGTAGTGCTGAGATGTATAATGACTTCAGGTCTCTTAAATTATACTAATTTAATATAATAATTTAAAAATTAGTATATTTGTGCATATTTCTGTATTTTTTAAGAATCTAGATGAATGGATTGATTGCAACTCATATCATGTAACAGTAGCTCATGAGATATATATGTCACAGTTTCTTCTTTCACATTGGGTATTCACATACAAAACTTATTCAAAGATCAAAATGGGACTGTTGAATTTTTACTTGCAATTATATTCTTGCTGTTGAGGGTGAAGAGATTTGTGAGTCTGTTACCTTTTTGCTTTATTGCAAATCATGCAAGTCTTTTTTATATTCCAGGGTTTGAGAATTTCTTATTCTTTTGAGTTTTTCTTTTAAATAAGGAATTGAAGGTTTTGAATAAAATTTTAAGAATACAATTGAATTATTTTGTGTATTGAGATATAGTGAATATAACAAGTTAATAGATTTTGTGTTATCAAATCTAATAGTCATTTATTGTGTATAACCCCCTATCCAAAATTTTTATCAACTTAGAAAAATTCTACAGCATCAGTAGTAGAAATAAATCTTTTTCTGTTTTCTTTTCTATATGGCAGGTATGCTCACCTGAGAGAGTAAAAGACAAAGAGACAGAGGGAACAAAACTGAAAATCAACCCCCCCCAGGGGAATGGTCAGACTCCAATACCTTCATCTCCACTTTCTTCTTGGGATTTTTGGGCACACATATACACATGCCTCGTATGTATTTCAAGTTGCTGGGTTCAGGACTTGAATTTGGTCAGCAATGGGGGAGTCCAGCACCTTCTCCATTATGACACCTGTTGGTCCATCAAATTGTGACTTTTATAATATATATATCTGAAAAATAGTCAGCAGATAATAATTAGGAGAGATCTATTTTGATACATGGGAGAACTTAGAAATAAAATACTTTTTTTTTTTGGAGAGGTTTTCACTATAGGGCATGTGCGCTCACAAGACAGAGAGAGACAGAGAAATAGAAAGCGAGAAATCACCCCCCAGGGGGGATGGCCATGCAGCAATCCCTTCTCCTCCATTCCCCTGGGGGGTGATTTCTCACTTTCTGTCTGTCTCTCTCTGTCTGTCTGGCGAGTGCACATGCCCTGTAGTGAAAAACTCTCAAAAAAAAAAAAAAAAAAAAAAAAAAAGAGATAAAAGAAATAGATGATCAGGTTCAGACTCTGTGGTGCAACCATAACATACTAAACTGCAGAGCTGGACCATGCTCTTTAGAGGCTACTTCTCTCTTTTTATGTCTGTTTCTCTGTCTGTCCCCCTCTTGCCCTCTCTTGCTCTCTATCCTCATGCACACCAACACATTCTGTTATGAATAAAAAAAAAACAGTTACCTGAGTCAAAATTTATCAGTCTTTGTGGTGGATTTTTCTAGGCCAGCCATTTTCTCCTCTACAGCTGAGATTCTATTTTCTGAATGATCTAATCTGCTTTTAATACTTTCAAGGGAGATTTTGACTTCCTGTATTATAGACTTCATCTCTAACAGTTCCATTTGAGTCTTTTGTAAAGTGTGTAATTCCTCTTTTAGATCTTGCAAATATTTCCTCATCTCCCGAAACTTGTCAACTTCTTTCTCCTTTCTCTTTAGCAGTTCATTATCTCTCTTCTCTTCCATCTCTGTTAGCTTCTACATTATGAATGCTCTAAATTCCTTATCA
>NW_006204353.1:13348-14535 GCF_000334495.1 Tupaia belangeri chinensis
TTCGTCTGAAGGCCTGCCCTCTTCTGCCACTAGCTTGTTTGCTAGAGGCTGAATTATCAATAGAAAATTTTCATTTCTTGTGTGCCCTGAAATACCTAGTTTGCAGGAGCCATGTGGAACCTTCTTCTGAAGCCATTTTAGTATTTTTTATGGTGTCTAGTTCTTCTTTCATATTGTAGAAGGACTTCCTCACCTCCTGGAGTTCAATGTCCCTTTTCTGTTGCATTTTATAGAATTTTGTTACCATAAATATTCTAAATTCTTTTTCTGACATTTCAGTAACATCCTCTAATTTTTCTCTACTTGGAGACAAGTTACAATGTTTCCTTGCTGGAGGTGTACTATTTGGTTCTCTCATACTTGAGGCTCTTCTCCAATTTTTAGTCATTTGGTAATGTATTCCCTTCTGCAGAAGGATTCTGTGTGAGCTCGTGCATTTTCCCCACTGTGAAACAATTTGGTGCTATTTTCTCCCTTATACTGTGTCCTCCAATGTGGGAATCACAGGAAATATTTTGCAATCGGATTAATGAAGGGGAATTTTGCTATTTTTGCAACCACTTCTGTGAGGTGCAAAGAATTATGTAAAACTCTCAATGTTAAGATGTTTAGCTGCTATGAACCTAGTCATCTCTAGGCAGTGGTTAAGGGCTGAGCAGTAAAACAGAAAAATAAGGCAAAAGGAAAACAACATAGACAATAGAATAGGAGAAAATGCAAAGAAATAAAAGAAGGAAAGTACTAGAAGAAAAGGAGAAAATGTCAAAAAAAAAAAAAAAGAAATCACTTTACAGAAAATGAAATTGTGTTGGGAAAAGCATAGTGTAATGGCTATGTTGCTGGATTCCCATTTAGTCAATAGCAGATCAAGCCCCAGACCTGGTGGCTTAAACTCACGCAGGGCATGTGTGCATGCATGTCCAAGATCCCAAGAGGAGAATGGAGGAGAAGGGATTGCACTATGGCCATCTCCCTGCAGGGTGATTTCTCACTTTCTGTCTCTCTGTCTCTCTCTGTCTTTCTGGCAAACACACGTGCCCCATAGCAAAACTCTCTAAAAAAGAAAAGGTAAAAAACAAACAAACAAACAAACAAAAAAGAAAATGAAATTGTGCTGAAAATGGAAAATCACACAATGCACAAAGCCCAACACAGTCTAAGGTGAAGATGCCTGGCCACTTTCTGTC
>NW_006204354.1:0-651 GCF_000334495.1 Tupaia belangeri chinensis
TCTGGGACTTGAACTGTGGTTAGTTATGTGGAAGTCCAGCACCTTAAACCATGCACCTGCTGGCACCTGGAGCTATGTTTTTAAAGCTCAATGTGATTACAATGAGCAAACAGTTTGAAAACCGCTAGTTCAGCTAAACTAACTTGGAAAAACGCCAGTGCAAGAAAAATACTGGTATACAGTATAATTACATTAACAAGGAAATAGGCATTAAAAGAGTCTGAAGGAGCCAACAGGTGGCAAGGTGGCTGAGGCACTGGCCTCCCAAACTGCAATTCAAATTCCAACTGGCAACTTGTAACTTACACCAGGTATGTGTGCATGTGTGCCCAAAATCCTGAGAGGAGAATGGAGGAGAAGAAATTGGGGCATAGTCACCCCCCTGGAAAGGTGATTTCTTATCTTCCCTCTCACTGTCTCTCTCTGTCTCTCTTGTGATGCATACACCCTATAGCAAAAGTCTTTCAAGAAAAAGACAAAAATAATCTGATATGAAGAAAATTTATAAATTTGATAAAGTTGTGTAATGACAAAGAATGAAGCATTCATTGCATTATTCCCTATGTTTTCTTATATGCTTATAATATCTAATAATGACTTTAAACAATACTTTTGATACATTTTTTTATAGGACATGTGCACTTGCCAGAG
>NW_006204355.1:0-338 GCF_000334495.1 Tupaia belangeri chinensis
AAAAGAAAATTTAAAAATGAATTTTTAATTTTAAGTGAAAAAAGGTACAAAAAACGAATGTAAGAAAAATTTTAATTTGTTAAAAATTGAAATGAAGGGCCAGCATGTTTTGTGGTTGTTAAGGCACTGGACTCCCACATGGCTAACTACAGTTTGAGTCCTGTACCTGGCAGCTTGATTTCTTTCTCTCTCTCTCTCTGCCTCTATTTGGTAGGCACATGTGCTCTATAACAAATTTTAAAAACAATAAATATAAATAAAATTAAATAATAATTTGTTAAGACAGAGCTTTGGTAAAGGATGCCTGCACTCTCTAGAGACACAGAGAGCAACAGCGC
>NW_006204355.1:472-762 GCF_000334495.1 Tupaia belangeri chinensis
GTAAACCATGTGGGAGTCCAGTGACATAACTATTACACCCTCTACTGGTCCCAAATTAAATAATTATTTCTAAAAAATAAAATGAAATATTAGAAGTCCAAACAAAATACATAGTACCTAAAGGAGAAAATATAAACAAAAAAGTTAAAAATCAAAAAGCAGAAAAAATGAGAAATAGTACAAAAATATACAAATAGGAGAATATTTAGAGACTTAAAAATACAAAGAAAATAAATACAGTTTGGTTTAAGGATAATATTATGAAACTAGCTAAAAGTAAAAGTAAATAA
>NW_006204356.1:0-2989 GCF_000334495.1 Tupaia belangeri chinensis
AAGGTTTGGATCATGAGAAATCTCCAATCCTGAGTGGGAAACTATTTTCAGCATTTTGTATCACAGTCCACACTTTTTCCATGGAGGCCTCTTATTTTCAATCCAGAAAAGGAAATTCCTGGCTTTAAACAATTTCTCCAAACAGTGAATCCTTCCCAATACCCAGAAGATTTTTACTTCAGTAAATTCTGGTTTTCCTTTTTTAATTGTTCACTTGCAAACTTGGAGACTGCCTACCCAATTCTTCCATTGAGTTTCTACCATCTGATTTGGACTTGATGACCATGTCTGACTCCGGTTTCTTTATCTATCATGCAATACATGCAGTGGCCCAAGTTCTCTATAAGATGCTTTTGGATAAAATAGAAATGGGATCCCCAGGAGATGCAAACCAGCCTATTCTTCCATGGCAGGTAAACACCTTTCACAACCACCTTATAACATTTGGAGGTATTTTCTTTTTTTTTTTCTTTTCCTTTTTTTATGTTTTCCCCCCATAGGACACATGCACTTACCAAAGAGACACAGTGAGAAGGAAGGTGAGAAGTCACTCCCCAGGGGATATAACCCACTGAAATCCCTTCTCCTCCTATGATATTGGACATGCACAAACACATACCTGGTGTGATTTTCAAGCTTCTCATTCCAGGACTCGAACTGTGGTCTGCAGTGTTGGAGTCCATATAAATCACCACAACATGTGCTGTCTCCTAGAGGGCCTTTTGTTTAGTTTAGTATTTGTTTTTGTAGCGTTTTGTCATAGATTGTGTGTGCTTACCAGAGAGCAGAGGGACAGAGAAAAAAAAGTGAGAAATAACCCCCCCAGTGGAAATGCTATGATTACTACCCCACTTAGGATTTTGTGCACACACACACACCTGTGCCCAGCATGATTTTCAGGCCACTGATTCCAGGACTCAGTTCAGGTTTGGTCATGTGGAAACCCAGCCATCCTAACCACACCACCTGCTGAGATTCTTTTAAAAAAACACAACATGGTCATGTGTTAATTTCAAGATCAATATTAGTTAGAATTTTAAAATAATTTTTTTACACACAGTATATGGGTAATAATTATATCTACGTAGAGAGTTCTGCCATTATCAACTTAGATTTTTTAAAAATTGGGCTGGCTCTATGGCCTGGTGGTTGATGTAACCAGATCCCACATGGCCAACCCTGAAGTTCAAGTCCTGGACCCAGAGTTTGAGAAACACCAGGAATGTGTGTGTCCCTGAACACACATTTGTTACTGGAGAAAAAGAGATTGCTGCATGATTCCTCTAAATGAAACTTGCTTTCTTTTTTTTTCCTCTGGAGAATATATGTACTCCCTGGCGAAGTTTTAAAATTAATTACATCGATAAAAATAATGTACAATGCAAAACAGTGAAATGTCCGAGAAAAGATACTTGGTGAAACATAGATCAAAATTGGTCAAATCTATGTGTGTTTCTTAGGAATGCATCTATGTCAATAAATATTGACATAATGACCATATCTAACTCCATATATTTAATCTATAGTGATATAAATGTTATGTCTTAATCCCTCCATACAATACTCATGGTGAGAAAAAATAAGTTTTACCTAATATTCTTCTTTTAAAAAGAATATTTGTTTAATTTTATCTATTATTATTACTATTATTTTAATTTGATGAGAGAAAAGAGAGAGAGAGACAGAAAATTGAGAAAGCAAGATGCCATGTCCAGGACTCAAATCATGGTTGTTATGTGGGAGTCAAGTACCTTAACCACCATGCCACATGCTAGCCCCAAGATCTACACAATATTCTAACATGATTTGTGAAAAGAACATTCTTTTAGACATAACTATACTTACACTGTCTACAAATATCATGGAAGAAACAGTAATCCAATTTTAAACCATAAAACCTCTGTTGATGTATATTGTCTCAGGATATCCTAATTGGTCTGTAAATAAGTTTATATTTGAAATTAGCACTAAATCATGGAGCCAGCAGATTGCGTCTTGGTTAAGGTGTTGGACTTCCACATGGTTGACTATGGTTCAACTCCTAGATATGGTGGCTTACTATATTATTCTCTCTCTCTCTCTCTCCCTCTCTCTCTGATGAGTACACATGCCTTGTAGTAAACTTTAAAATAATAGTATTAAATAAAATACTTTTTAAAAATAAACACTAATTTTTATAAATTTTGTATAAAATATATTTATGGAAAAGGGATGAGTACATTAGACAAATTTGTTAAGCAAAACAAGTAAATAAAACATACATACATAGTTTCCATCTAATTTCTGTTTGTACTAACAGTAACATATAATTTGCACTTTGAGCTATTTTTAGCTTGACTCTGGAAAAGGAAGTAATTTTGTCAATATGGTTACCAAGATTTGTTACAAATTAGAGTGCTTTATTCTAAAAATTCAAAGACTGAATAAAGAGTTGTATAAACAATAAAAGTTAATTATTTTCTGCAAAAGAATGTCATAAATTTAAAATTGAAGAGGCTAACATATGCTATTGAAATCTCAGTGGGACTAGCAAGTGCCATGGTGGTTAAGTCCCCAAACTTCCACATGGCTGATCACAGTTTGAATCCTGGACTTGGTAACTTGCTTTCTCACTTTCTCTCTCTCTCTCCCCCGCTTGCATGAGCACATGTGCCCTATAACAAATTAAAAATAATAATGATAGATAAAGTTAAGTAAATGATTCTTAAAAACAAACAAACAAACAAACAAAAACTCTTATGTTGACTGGATCCATGACCTGGTGAATAAACCAGCTGTATTTCTCATGGCTCAAGCCCCAGACCTGGAGGTCTAAGAAACATGCCAGGCATGGTGTATGCCTGCATTCCCAAAATCCAAAAAGGAGGGAGAAATGGAGAAGTGATTGCAGCCTGACAATTCCCCATGGTGGGGGGAGGTGCTTTCTTCTCTTCCTGTCTCATTGTCTCTCTGTCTCTCTCTAGCAAGTGCACATGCCCACTAGGAAAAA
>NW_006204357.1:0-1960 GCF_000334495.1 Tupaia belangeri chinensis
GCATGTCCTACAGAAAATTTTTAAAAAATAATAATAACAAAATAATTATTAAAAAAAAGCTTTCACTTGTCCATCCCTTTTTGGGGGGGCAAATATTTTATATTATATGTATATTTTAATTGCTTGTTCTAGGAATAAAAGAAACCCATGGTATTATGGTAACTCATGAGTATATTTATAAAATGAGAAGTTTTCTATCAAAATACATCTTTACTGGGAAAAATGAATAAAACAGACAAATAGATCTACACAAAATAAATAATACTTTTGGTAGATAACAGCACAGGACAGTCCTATAACAAGCATATTTCCCCTTATTCTCTAGAACTGCTCAACTTTCAAATTCAGAAATTTTAAAATATAATTAATTGTGATTTTATTATATTGACATTCATGTCTCACTCCACATCATTTTTTTTTTTTGGAGAGATTTTCACTGTAGGGCACGTGTGCTCGTCAGACAGACAGAGAGAGACATAGAGACAGAAAGCGAGAAATCACCCCCCAGGGGGGATGGTCACGCCGCAATCCCTTCTCCTCCATTCTCCTCTCGGGATCTTGGGCATGCACGCACACGTGCCCGGCGTGAGTTTTAAGCCACCGGGTCCGGGGCACGAACCGTGGTCGACTACGTGGGAGTCCAGCGACATAGCCATTACGCTAACTGCTGGTTCCCACTCCACATCATTTTTAGTCAAGCTCTGAACACTTAAAATATTCTGATAGTAGCCAGCAGACAGCATAGCTCTTACCTGCCTGGACTCCTACATGGCCAACTATGGTACAAGTCCCAGACCTGGTGGCCTGAAACTCATGTAAGGTACAAATACATTCATGCCCAAGATCCCAGGAGTAGAATGGCAAGGAAGGATTGTGGCATGCATGGGCATTCTGGCCCACCATCTTTGCCATACTGAGTGCAAAGGTGGTGCCACTCACACCCATCGCCAGCTGGTCATGGAGATATAAGGCCTTAACTATTCAATTATATAAATATTTTATGTAATTATATAAATATTTTTATTTTTCTAGAGGATTTAGTTTTTATTACAAAAGGGTTTTTTTCTTCCATGTGAGACAGCACCCTTAAGAGAGTCTTGGTACCATGATTAATTCTCACACTTAGCCAGCCTTGAACCACAGCACACATATGCTCAGCATACCCGAGCAGGTCTCTAGCCATAAACCCCAGAAATATTTCCAGGTAAGTGACCTTAATGGAGCATTGTGTTTTACTACTGTGCACCATCTGTGCCCCCAGTGTGATATTTCTAAACAGCTCACAAATGATTTTGTATTACTATTAATTAAGATATATATATGTGTGTGTGTATACATATATATATATATATAACTTAACAAAATGTTTATTATGAAAATGTACATGACCTGGTTGTTACATCATAGTAAAACAAGCCCATCGATGAGGGGACATGGTTTTTTTGTTGTTGTTGAACAGCCATTATTTATACTTGTTCCAAGACCTCTAATATGATGATATTATTTCCTTGTATTACCACCGTTCCAGAAGTGTTCTGTTGCCCACTAGTTGCCATCTTCACAATTCATCTATCACAAGATTCATAAATAGATCAAATTTCCACAATACTCCTTGGACATGTCCCACAATACTCCTTGAACATGTCTTCCACCATTCAATTTTTTTTCTTTTTCTTTTTTTTTTACATTTTTTAATTAATTTATTTTTTTCATTTCATTTTCTTCCACACATTTGATCACATTATTATTTGTCTTACAAAATGGATATTTCAACAGGTGAACATTTCTCCCTAGTACTGTTGATAAAACTATGAAATATTTTCAACAGATAATATTTTTTAAGTTTTTACTATAGGGCATGTATGTTTACTTAAGAGACACAGTGAGGGAAAATGAGAAATCACTTCCCAGAGAGCATAGCAATCCCCATTCTCCTCAGGATTTTGGGCATGCATGCAGA
>NW_006204357.1:3222-4548 GCF_000334495.1 Tupaia belangeri chinensis
CCCCACATTCCTAGCAGGATTTTAAAGCCACTGGGTCAGGACTCAAATGTGGTAGACCATTTGGAAGTCCAGTGCCCTATACATTATACCACCTGCTGGCCCTGTACTACTTTTATATATCTTAAGATGAAAAACAGGAATAGTAATAATAGACAAGCAAAGTTATATAAAACTAAAATAATAATGTCCAACAAATTAAACAAAAACATGTTTGAGGAACTGCATAATTACTGACATATTAGTAAGTAATATGTTACATAAAAAGTTAATATTCAAAATGAATTTAAAACTTAATATTCATAAAACAAATAACAGAGGGAGAAAAGTGCAAAGGACTTGGATAGAAGAAAGTATACAAATGGCCAATAGGTATATGAATAAACACTTGGCCAATAGGTATGTGAATAAACAGTTGACATCACTAATCATTAGGGAAATGCAAATGAAAACAATTGTGAAATATCACATCATGTCTCTTTCTTAAAAAATATTTATTTTATCTATTTCTTTGTTGTTATTATTTTCTAGATTGACCAGAGAGAAAGAGACAAAAAAAGTGAAAAAAGCAAGCCACCAGTTCCAGGACTCAAGCCAGAGTCAGCTATATGGGAGTCCAGTGCCTCAACAACCACTCCACATGCCAGCCCCCACCTCACACCTCTTCAGATAGCTATTCTTAAAAAAATACAGTTCAATAAATACAAGAAGGAAAGAAAACTATTGAACATTGTTGGTAAAATATAAATTGTTTGAACACAGTAAAAAATAGTTTTCTAAGTTTTTTCACAAAATTAAAAATAGTACTATTTTGTGACTTAAGAATTAGATAATTAATTATGTGTAAAAGCTATGAAATTAATATATCAAAAATTTATACATGATTCAACATTCATTGCAAATTTATTCATAATAGTCATGATAAGACATTAACATAACTATTACACACAAATTGATTAAAACATGTTACAGAGACCAGCAAGTGCTGTGGTGTTTGAGGTGCTGGTCCTACATGGTTGATAACAGTTCAAGTCTCAGATCTGTCAGCTTGCTCCCTTACTTTCTCTCTCTTGCTATCTGTTTCACTCTAGTGAGCACATGTCCAATATAAAATTAAATAAAAATAATAATAAATTAAATATTTTAAGAAAACCTTTTATATATGTGTGTAATAGAATATTATTCAGTCTTTAAAAGAGAATTCTGGGGGCCTGCGCGGCCGGGCCTGTGTGGCCGGGGGCTCTGCTTCACGTTCTGCAGCCAGGGCTCTGCTTCGCGTTCCACAGCCTGGGCCGCCCGCCCCCCACTGCCTCTCTGGCGCTGGGTGTG
>NW_006204358.1:0-778 GCF_000334495.1 Tupaia belangeri chinensis
TTTGCAGAGCTAGGACTAATTCCGTTCTCTGTCTCTCTCAGAGTACTGCCCGACCCCACCTGTGAACAGCTTCACCTACTGCAGGCCTTACAGCAACCTTACCTGTCATGAAGTGCAGGGATTCTCAGTTTTCCAGCGTGTTCAGGAACTCTGGGGAGGTGGCAGTGCTGAACAGGGGCAAACCTGCTGTGGGACAGGAGTGAGGCTTCTGTGCACACACACACACACACACACACACACACACACACACAGCAAAGTACATTCCAGCCACTGCTCCCTGCTATGCAGCCAAGACCCGCCGCGACCCGTGGGATGCTTATAGCTAGTACTGTGGACTCTATGTTGAGCCAGTTATGTGGCTTGGGGGCTAAGGGGGCTAGATCCCACATGGCAGACTGTGTGGTTCGAGTCCTGGACCCAGCAGTTTCAGGGACATGCCAAGCACGTATGTGTGTGCCTGAAATCCTGAGAGAAGAATGGAGAAGGGATTGCAGGGTGGGCCTCTCCCCAGGGGATGCGTTCCTGCTCTCTCTCTCTCTCTCTGTCCCCACCCCCATGGTGAGCACATGAACCCTATCACAATTTTTTTAATCGACAAAAAAATGTTAACAATCTGTTTTATCCAACTCTATTGTGGAACATAGATCTAAAATAATTACTGGAATACACAGAGTCATGTGCCCCACCTGCCAGGACTCAGAGCCCACTTCTCTTCTGACTGTGGTGGGTCCAGAGTTCTGAGCAGGAAGCCCCCAGCTGGATGCCAGGACCTCAGAGC
>NW_006204359.1:0-21543 GCF_000334495.1 Tupaia belangeri chinensis
AGCAAAAACCTCTCAAAAAAAAAATATTTACAACAGTAAATACATCACATTAACAGAAAGAAAAATACAAATCATACAATCATATCAACTGATGCAGAAAAAGCATTTCAGTAAATACAAAATCCCTTCATGATTCCAAATGCTGAAAAAAATAAGTATAAAAGTTTATTACTCAATACAATTAAATCTGTGTATGACAAACCCATAGCTAATTATTCTGAATGGGGAAAGCTGAAAATTTTCCTACTAAAAAACTAAGACAGGTCAAACATGTTCACTTTCTCCACTTGTCAACATAATATTGGAAGTCCGAGCAAATGCAATCAGACAATAGCATTTTAACACGCTAACAATGAACAGCCTGAGGTAGAATTGAATAAAACAATCTCATTACAATAGTCACAAAAACAAACAAACAGAAAATCTAGGAATAAACCTAACCAAGGAGGTGAAGGACCACTACAAGAAAAACTATAAAAACTTGCAAAAAGAAATAGAATACAATACTCCCAAAAAAGAAAGACATTTCTTGTTTTTTGAGTGGGAAGATCAACATAATCAAAATGTCAATTTGACCCAAATTAATTTATAAATTCAACGTGATTGTAATCAAACTATCAGTGTCATTCTTCACAGAAATAGTAAAAAGAGTCATAAAATCCGTCTAGAATCATAAAAGACCCTGTATTGCCAAGATAACACTGTGCAAAAAGAATGACACAGGAGGCATTTCACTACCTGATTTCAAAATACATTACAGAGCTGTTATGACAAGTACAGGGTGGTACTGACACAGAAACAGACTCATAGACCAATGATACAGAAGAGAAAATCCAGAAATAAACCTCAAAACACACTTCCAGATAGTTTTTGACAAAGAGCACCAAACAATCCAGTGAAAAAAAAGTCTTTGCTGGGAAAACTGGATATCTATTTGTAAAGAAATGAAACCGGATCCCTATTTCTCACCATTAACAAAAATCAACTCAAAATGGATAAAAGATCGAAATGTAAAGTCTCAAACTGTGAAACAATTATTGGAAAATACAGGAAAAACACTTGACATTTGAGCTGGCAAATGTTTCTTAAGCAATACCCTTAAAGGGCAGGTGACAATCTCATAAATAGACAAGTGGGATTACATCAAGCTCAAAAGCATTCATATAGCTAAGAAAACAATAAAGAACCTACGAAGCGAGAGAAAATATTTTCAAACTATTTCAGATAAGGGAATGATCAGCAGAATATTGAGAACTTAAGCAGCTGAACCACAGAAAAGTAATCATCCAACTTAATAATGAGCAAAAGGGTAGAACAGACAACTCTCAAAGGAAGAGACCAAGAAGCACATGAAAATAAAAATGTTCAATGTCTCTTATCATGCAGAAAATGCAAATCAAAACCACAATGAGATATCACTTAATCCCAGTCAGAATGGCAAAAATAAAACTATGAACAACAAGTGCTGAAGAGGCTGTGGTGAAAAGGGAACCCTAGTGTACCCCTGGTGAGAATGGAAATTAGTATAGTCACTGTGGAAAACAATATGGAGGTTCCTCAAAACTTTACCAATAGAACTAATATATGACCCAGTAATCCTACTCTTTGGTATTTACCCAGATGATAGGAAAGCACTCAGTCTGAAAGACACTCGCACATTCATGTTTATTGCAGAATTATTTACAATTGCTAAGATATGGAATCAACCAGGGACCAGCAGTTAGCGTAATGGCTATGTCGCTGGACTCCCACGTGGTCGACTGTGGTTCGCGTCTTGGACCTGGTGGCTTAAAACTCATGCCAGGCACGTGTGCGTGCGTGCCCAAGATCCCGAGAGGAGAATGGAAGGAGAAGGGATTGCGGCGTGACCATCCCCCCGGGGGGTGATTTCTCGCTTTCTGTCTCTATGTCTCTCTCTGTCTGGCTGGTGAGCACACGCGCCCTATAGCAAAAACCTCTCCAAAAAAAAAAAAGAGATATGGAATCAACCTATGCAAATCAAAACCACAATGAGATATCATGTACACAAGAACTGATGATTGGTTTAAAAAAAACACTGTGGTGCATATATGCGTGGAAATACTACTTAGCCTTAAGGAACAGTGAGGTTCTGTCATTTGGTACAAAGAGGATGATTCTAGATTTAATGCTAAGTGAAGTAAGTCAGGCTATGAAAAATATAGTATGTCTCTGCTCAGTGTACACCATGAGACTGTACTCTATGGCAGAAACTGAAAGAGGCAAAGACATTTATAGTATGGAGAACAAGGATAGATACCAGAGATTGTATGGGAATAGGTGGAAAGTGCAGGGGGGGTTGGAGGGACTAAGCAAAAAGGCATTTAACAGAAACAAGAATACAAGGCTCTGTGCTGAAAATTAAGTATATAGTAATAGCCTTGGTTTATAATCACATGTTTCATGCAAGCTTTGAAAAATTATATGGTATTCCATAAAGATGTATGACAATTAAATGTAAATAATAAGATTTTTAAAAGTAATGAAACAACTTAGAATAAAAATATCAACATAAAATTATTAAAAAAAAAAGAAAAACACTTTGTTTCATTTTTTCCATACCGCTTGTCTCAGACTTGAAGGCAACTTGAATCATGGAAGTAGGAGTGGGTACAGACAGAAAAAGGTTCATGAAAATTTTTCTTCTTTGTCTTAGAAGATCCTAAAGGGAAGGCCCTACAGAATAGAGTGTAAGAGATAGTGACGGTCCTTTCCCTCTCATTTTTCTCTCCCAGCTCTGCTTCAGAGAACCCCTAGTCATGCAGCTGCATTCTTATCATGGTATCAGTGGAGAAGTGGTTCTACAGGCATGAAAAAGTCAACAAAACAGACATCTTTCATTTTGAACACTGACCTGGGAAGGGGGTTCCTGTGCTCAAAAGAATGTGAGGGGGAACTTTAGGATAGTTTCCCTCTCATTTTTTCTCATTAATCTGTACCAAATTCTACCAGTCATAAAAACAATATATGATTATGAAAGAGAATAAACTCAGCTCTAGACAGAACACCATGAAAAGTAGCTCCTCAGGGCCCTCGTAGGTCGGGGCAATGACAGCAGAGAGGAAGGTGGAGAAAAGAAAACTTTAAGTCTGTGCGTGAAATCTCACGCTGCTTCCCACACTGTGCATGGAAAGATTTAACCAATTTCATCAGCAAAGCCTTTGGGAAGAAAATTGTAGTGCAGACCATAGTCAAGGCCCCATATTGGCATCTGGAGGCAGACAAAAGCAGTCCTTCAAAGGTTTTGAAAACTACATGGGCATCAGAACCACAGCTCAAAGAAGCTAACTGGTAGTCTGAAATAACTGGACGTATTGCAAGTAAAACAAACAGATAAACAAAATTAACATTCTCTAAAGAATTCTAACAGAACCCAGACTCTCATAATAAAATATTCAGAATGTCCAGGATATAATCCAAAACTACTCAGCATACAAAGAAGCAGAAAAAGTTCAAAAAATCCTCAAGAGAAAAGACAACCAGCAGATGCCAAATCTGAAATGTCTCAGATGGTAGCTAATCAAGCAAACAATTAAAGTAGTTATTTTATTCATGTTCCATAAAATAAGAGTGAACATTGATCAAGCCTAAAGAACATTTCAGTCAGAGTCTATGAATAAAGCCAAGGCAGTTTCAGAACAGATTTGTTGCAAAGGAGTGATACCAGCAAAAATGGTCAAGTAAGCAACTCTAGAGCCTGTTCTTCTATGAAGAGAAACCAACCTGACACTGTCAGAAATGACTATCGGAAATATAGAAACCAGTTAAAAGATGTCTCGCAACCAGAGTCAGCTCCATGGCGTAATGCTAATGTGCTCCCCAGGAGAAGCTGATCCCACAGGGCGACTGTGGTTCCAATCTCTGGTTCAGTGGTTCGGTCAGCATGAAACACACCAGGCATGCACATGAGTGCGCAAGGTCTGAAGAGCTAGAGGACTGGAGGAAGTGGATCACATGTGATGAGACCCTATGGAAAACACCTCTCTCTCTCTCGCTCTCCCGCTATCTCTGTTTTATGTGTGTGTGCACAAGTTCTATCATGAATAAATGAAAAAATCAAATACAAGATTTATAGCAACCAAATGAATTTGGAATCATTAAAAATAGCAACTTTAAAAGGGTAAGATAGCTTCCTGACCCTTTTATTCACTCTTGCCCAACTCCCCGTCTAGCCTGGTGGTGGTCTTGAAAACAGTGGACTGCATTCCTAGCAAGGGGACCTGATGCTGGTTCCAGACGGAACACAGCAAACAATGTTTGCCAGCAATTGCTGTTCTAAACCTTTTTCAGGACTACCTAAGAGTGATGATAGGTGCTTGTTTTTGTCTTGCCTGGCTCACTCAGAAGAAAAAACCAACAGGCACTTCTTTGAAACATTATAAGGCACACAAACAGCCCTAATCCACTTGAGGCAAAAGATTCTGGTCGAGGCATCCAATAGAGTGACCAAGATCTGGGAGGAAAAGCTGTTGAGAAAGTATCTTTGGGAAACTAGGGTACTGAAAAGCATTATGTAGATTGAGCAATTAAGAAAATTATGCCCACTCTTAGGAGATTTTCTCAGAATGGATCTGAGAGAACTCTAAGCTTTTACTTCTGCCTAATACGCAAGCTCAGTGCATGTAGAAAGTGAAAATTAAGGAACAATTACAAATAGCATGGATAAGTGTCAAAGGACCTAGCACAAAGCCAATGTGCAAAGACTGGAGAAGGTTTTTTCTTCATTTTTTTCCTCTTTCTCGCTTTCTTCATGTTCAGATCTCAGAAATTACACAAGACAAGGAATACAGAATTTTAAAAAATATTTTAGAAAAATCATCAGGCAAAAACTATAAGGACAATCAGCAACAAAAACAAACCATAAGGAAGGCCAGCAGATACTGTGGTGGTTAAGGTGCTGGACTCCCACATGGCCATCCACAGTTTGAATCCTAGTCCTAGTGGCTTGCTTTCTCACTTTCCCTCTCTATCACTTTCTGGTGAGTGCACATGCTCTATAGCAAGCTTTAAAAATAATAACAATGAATTATGTAAAAAATAAATAAATTTTTAAAAAAAGAAAGGTGAAGAATCTGATCTGAATTCTAAGTTACCTTATTATAAAATTCGAAATGTCTAGTTTCAACAATGAAATTATGAAGCATGCAAAAAACAAGAAGGGATTGTGGTGTGTTTGTCCCCCTGGGGGTTGATTTCTCATTCACTGTTTCTCTGTCTCTCTCTGTCTTTCTGGTAAGCACACGTGCCCTATAGCAAAAACCTCTCAAAAAAAAAAAAAGTAACAGAAAGTATTCCTGAGGAAGTAGATGCATTGGACTTACTAGACAAAGATTTTAAATAAACTTTTAAAAATATACTCAGATAAAAGAAACCGAGGACAAATAGTTGATAAAATCAGAATAATAATGTATGAACAAATAGAACACATTGATAAATAGATACTACAAAAGATCATGAACATTGTGAAGCCGAAAAATATAGCAACTGAAAAGAAAAACTCACTAAAGAGTTTCAAGAGCAGATTTGAGCAAACAGGAGAAAGAATCAGCAAATTTAAGGATAGGTTGAAATACTTTCACTTGTATAGCACAAAGAAACATGGGTATAACTTAAGGGAACTAACCATCAAGTTTCCTGGGATATGCATTATGGAATCTCAGAAGCGCAAAAGAGAAAGGGGAAGAAAATGTATTTGAAAAACTCACAGTCAAAAAGTTCCAATTTTTATAAAACACATGAATTTACACGTTCTAGAAGCTCAATGAATGCTCAAAATACAATTCATTTATGGTGGATTTAGTTGATGAAATGAAATGTTATAACTTACTGTGTCCAGAAGATCTCTTCAAGCTGAGTTTTATTTGCATATTTCTTTTATTGACATTGTTTCCATTTTGAAACAGTTTTAGTTGTTAAAAAAGTCTGCTGTATTTTACAAGTAATTTAACTAAGGATCTTCTTTTTTTTTTCTTTCTTTTTTTTTTTTTTGAGAGTTTTTTGCTACAGGGTGCATGTGCTCGCCAGAAAGACAGAGACAGAGACAGAAAGTGAGAAATCACCCCCAGGGGCTTTGGCCACACTGCAAACCCTTCTCTTCCATTCTCCTCTCCCTATCTTGGGCACACATGCACACACACCCAGTGTTGAGTTTAAGCAACTGGGTCCAGGACTCAAACTGCAGTTGACTACATGGGAGTCTAGCAACAGCCATTATACCAACTGCTGGTCCTAAGATCCTTACTTTTTAAATAAAATCTATTCATTTATATCCTGGCTCTCCATTTACCTTCAGCAAAGGGAATAAGTTTTCAATCAGCTTTCACAGAATACTGCACCATCAATCTGAATGACTAACAGTGTATTAAAAATATAAAAGAAAGTAAATTTAAATAAAACATTCAGATTAAAAGTGGTCATTGCCCTACTTCACTAAACCACAGCACTGTTTGAGGGACTGTTCCCCTTCTGATTCACCCTTTAAGAAGGAGTTATGTAAATGTCAGGGAAATGTAACTGTATGACTAGGGTTGTGAGAAATTTTGAATATGTATTATGTGAAATATTTCAAGATTATATTTAGTTAAAAAAAGAAATTATAGATATTATTGGTAACTGTACTCAAATATTTACAGTTAAGTTTAATTAAAACACACACACACACACACACCTTGTCTTGTTGGTTTTTACCATAGGTAGAAATTTACAGAGAGATCAAATTTATAGGAAAATAAATTTTAACTCATTTATAACAATTGGAATTATAGGGTTTTAAAAAAAGAAGAAAAAGATAGCTACCTGTCCTTATAAAGAAACAAATAGCCTCTTATTCATTCATTCATCAAGCATTAACTTAGTCACCATATATGCTGTTGGGCACTGTATCAGGTGTGATTAATTAATTAGAGGACAAGCCATTGCAAAATTACCTTCACCTACAAGTACTAGAGGCATACCATGCAAGAATTAAAGGTACACAGATAAAAGTTTATCAAATAATGCATGTGTTTTGAATGTGTGCGTCTAACCATGACTCTGTTATGGGGAGGGGAAAGAGAAGTCATCTCTTTTAGCAGATTCTTACAAACCACCATAAATTTAAGTGGACTTTTCAAAGGTTCCTCTTAATTTAAACATTCTAAGTGTAATATTATGAAATGTTATTTCCAATATTCCATTATCCTCCCCACTGTAACTTTCTAAAATTAGTCTAAGATACTGGCTAATATTCCATTTTCACTTTAATCGTAAAGGACAGGATGCCTTCATTTGAATTGTGAAAATGTCATTGATTGACATGGTAAATTAAACAGTCACAGTTTTCAAAGGACTGGAAGAGATGTTTTCTTGTTTTCCATGTACACGAAATATTAAAATTAGACAAGTCTTCAAGGTAATGCTGAACAGAAGGTTATTACTCATCTCTTATATTTGAATTAATAAACATGCATGTTTAAATGCATATGGGCATGTGTGTGTGTATAAGTATATAGAAGTGCATTTTGCAATATAAAAATTTTAGCCTAAAAACATAAAGGAAAGGAAAATTTGCAATTCAAAGAAGACTACGCTATGTCTAGAAAATCAAAATTTGTAGGGTTATCTCCCTGGAAAGCAAGGGTAAAAAAAGAAAGATAATTGCATTGCAATTCAAGTTCCAAAGCACAAAACTCTATCTAGAAAATCACAGCCATCATGGGCATGAATAAAAATTTGCTATTGCTGAGAGACTGTGATTAAAAAAATAAAGTAATATCAGGGAGAATATTGAAGCAGACAGTCCAAATACAGAAAAAAGTTAACTGATTCTTCTAACCTCCTAGGAGATAGCATCAAGGTTGAAAATGTGTTTCTTTGGTTAGTTTTCCTAGAAAAAATAGAAAAAGGAAAGATTCTGAGGGAATATAACTGTAAGGAAACCATGGAAATAAGCACTGGCCTATGTCTCTTGGGTCTAAAACCAATCAAGTCTAGCTTAATAAGAAACAGGCTTTAGAAAAATGTAATATTCTCTCTACTTTTTTTTCCATTTTGCCATGAGAGATTGATATTTTTGCTATGAACAAATGTTTTTGTTATTTTAATCCAATAGTAGAAGTTGTAGAAGAGTGAATGTACCTAGGAATAAAAGGGCATGATCCTGATATATACGTCCATATCAGACCATCAACACTCAATTTGCTGAGATGTAAGTTACTAGAGAGAACAGGGAACTTAAACATGAAGATATCAATTCATGGATTTGCAACATATATTTATAGTAAAACAAAGGGATCCAAATTGTCTCCTAATGCTGCTTTCCTGGACTTACATTTACTCCATATCAAACCATGCCAAGGGCATAATTACATACCAGCATTTGGCAATACTAATGTCGAGAAATTTACAGGTCAGCAAAGATATTATGAAAAAGATGTTGACATGTTGGAATTCTACTAATATGATTTCTGTGGATAAAGATGTAAAATATAGTGGTGGTTCACTGAATCTTTATTTCTAATATAATATAAAGTGAGTAATAGGTGCCTAACTTTCTGAATCTGTTTCATCTTTTGCAACATGATGATGTGTAGACTATATGCTCTATCCTGTGTTCCATGAAAATTTCCCAGACGACCTTTACAGGGTATAAGCATCAACCAACTGTGTGTAGCAGGATGGATAAGGGTGGTGAGTGGGGTACAATGCATGCAAAAATGCAGATTTCTCTTTTTCCTTTTAAATTTGCCAGAGGGCACTTGTGCTCATGTTGGGGGTAGGGGAGTAAGAAAGTAATCCTTCATGGGAAATGGTCACACCACAATCTCTTCTCCTCCATCTGTCCCTCCTTTGGGATTTTAGACACACACACACACATATGCACCCCGTGTACTCCATCAGCTGCCAGGACTCAAACCACAAGGTTGGCCATGTAGATCCAGCTGCCTTAACTACCAGGCCACAGGTTTGTCCTAAAAATGCACATTTTTGTGTCCTGTTCTGGATTTAGCATTAGAATCTTTGGGTGAAAATTAGAGTGAAGCCTGAGAGTGCATTTTAACAAATCCCTTAAGTGACTCTTAGACACACCAAGGCATGAGAACCACTAATATATTAATAGCACCCCCATGGTCATACCTTTATATACACTTCTGCTCAGGCAGTTCTCAGTGGGAGTCCTTTCAGAGTAGTTTTTTTTTTTTTTCCAAAGTAAAGGCAGAGGCCATTTGAAGAGCCCTGTAAGTTTGAATGCATTTCCTCCATCTCCTAAGTTCTATATTTTAAAGTACAGAATCATAGGCTCGATTCTGTTATTTTTTTTGAAGTTGTATATTTCTTTCTTCCATGAAAGACAGAGATAGAGATACCTCCAAGAAGACCCTCATGCCATGATCCATCTTCAGACTCAGCCAGCCTAGCTCACAAGCACCTGTGCATGCTGGCTTGGACAGGGAAACCTGGAATATTCCCATCTAGCCTCAGCATTATGAAGCCTTATATTATCACTCTGTCTCTGCACTATTCAGGCTCAATTATTTTTCAATAATATCTGATATTATCGATGTACATTAGAAACAGGATATATTTTATTCAGAGCTACTGATCATTTTAGCAAAGAATAAATGTCCAACAAAGTAAAAAATGTCTTCATGACACAAGAAAAATTTAATCATGGTGGGGGTTTAAACAGTCTACTAACTCTTTGGTTAGATTAAATTCTGATAAAATGCAAAAAAACAAATGTATTATACTCTATGAATATCTTCCTTTCATGGATAGAGGTTCTTCAAACTAGTTTACTTTTCTATTCTTTAATAACTATTGCATTAAAAAAGTTCGCTGCTATATTATGTTAGTAGATCTCATTTGTATTATATAATTTCTAAAACTCAGTATTAAATTTGGGGTTGTATGATCAAAGATGTACAAATTTCTTTATATTGCCCAATATATATATCAATGGTCCTCCAAAATTTGTCTCTTTCTTCCTAGTCTTAAGAAACACACAATAATTTTACTCTTCCGAATTCTCAGTTGGGTCATTGTCATAGTTTCATAACTAAATTCTGTCAATGTCATTTCTTTATGGTCCAGAACAGGTAAATATTGCTAAAGTACTTCTTTGTCCAACTACCTTTATTAATACGGCCAATCAAATTGTATCAAGCTTCTCTTGGGTATAAACCCCTCCATAATCATGTCTTAACATACATCCCTGGTTATTTTTGAGAAGATGACCTCTAGCAAACGAGATGTGGTTTCTGTGGCTAACCAAGGAAATGTGCTGTAGGGAAGATTGGTAAGTTTTGGTGTCCTGTGTGGTTGTTGCTTGGGGAAGTCACTGTGGCCCAGAGGAAGGGACTCTCATCTAGATATTTACTTCTTTTTCCTGTCCTCTCAGTACCCAGCTTTGTGCCCATGGAAAAGTCCCTTAACCACATGATGCCTAAATGTAGGTAAATATGCCAGATCCTAATCTGCTCAGAGGGATTGTTAATGAGATAAAAAATAATACTGTCATTTAAAATGTGCTCTATAATAGCAAGATGCTGAATTTTGCACTTTTTAGAATCCCCAAATAGGACTTCATAAAGTTACCAAAAGCCAAAACCCATCCCTGGTATTTATTTATTTCAATGATCTGACCAGCTGAAGAAGTGTTAAGAACTTGCTGTATTTTCTTTATCTGCGTGTGTGATTCCTGGTATCCATTTTTTTTTCTTGGCTTGATGCATCATAGTCATTGTATTTTTACACACAGTAGTAAGAACAATAATAATGCAGAGATATACCATATTCTTATCACTTAGTATCCCCCAATGATAACACTTTACATACCCTAGTATAATATCAGAAAGAGGAAACTGACCATGGACTTTAGATTTTATCCTTGTATGTAATTAGGATTTCATCAGATTTGTATGTATTCCTGTGTGTGTGTGTGTGTGTGTGTGTGTGTAGTATGCAATTTTACCACCTATATAGATTTGCGTGATCACAACAACAATCAAGTTACAAGAGAGTTCCATTACCTCGAATATCCATCCTTTCTCTTTCCACTTCCTTTCTAACCTCTTCTGTTCATACCTTAATCTATGCCAGCCACTTATCTATTTTTCCCTTTCTTTCTTTTTCTTTCTTTTTTCTTTCTCTCTTTTTCTTTTCTTTCTTTCTTTTATTTCCAAAGGGCATGTGTGCTCACTGGAGAGAGAAGAGAGAAAAAAGTGAGAAAGCATCTCCCATGGGTGGTAGTCAAGCCACAGTCCTTTCACCTCCAACTCTCTCTCCTTTTGGGATTTGGGGCATGCATGCATACGTGCCCAGTGCACTTTTCAAGTTACAGGATCCAGGAATTGGACTTTGAAGTTGGCCATGTGGGATCCAACTGCCCTAAGCATCACAACACCAACTTGTCCATATTTTTCATTTTCATAGTTTTGTCATTTTAAGTATGTTGAAATGGAAATACATTTTTTATATATAAAACCTTTGGTGCTGATTAGCTTTATTCACTTAGCATAATTCTTGGAGACTCAACCCAATCATGACATGCACCAATATTGTTTTCCCTTTTTTAAAAAATTGTATTTATTTCATGAGGAGAGTGTGAGCATGTGTGCATGTCCAAGAGAGAGAAAAAGAGAGAGAGATTCCCTTGACAGGGTCTCATGCCATGGTTCCCATATCCCAACCGTCCAACTAGTCAGGATCCTGGACACAAGGGTGCCCAGCATGATTCAGGTCACCAGAGCTCTGAATCATGACCGGCTATATGACCTTCACACTGCAATTCAGTACGTTATCATCTGCATGACCAAGGCTGAGCCAGTAATTTATTTCTTTTCTTGGCTGAATAGTATTCCATGGTATTTTTGTGACACAATTGTTTAACCATTTACCCACTGTATAACATCTGGGTTGTTTCCAGGTTTTTTGTATTGTTTTGTTTTCAGTTTATTATTTATTTGTCTATTTCATGGGTGAGAAAAGAAAAGTTTTGTTGTCATGATTCACCCTTTGCCTCTGTCAGCCTGGATCACCGAGCACAGCAATTTCCATTATACTCAGGGAGGTCTCTGGACATGAAGCAGAGTGGCTTTGCCATTTTACATTCTTTTTGTCTCTCTTTTTTCTTGGAGAGGTTTTTGCTATAGGGCACGTGCCAGAAAGACAGAGAGAGACAGAGAGACAGAAAGCGAGAAATCACCCCCCAGGAGGGATGGTCACGCCGCAATCCTTTCTCCTCCATTCTCCTCTTGGGATGTTGGGCATGCACGCACATGCCACCGGCGTGTTTAAGCCGCCCTATCCGGGACTCAAATTGCATTTGACTGCAGTTGACTACGTGGGAGTCCAGCGACATAGCCATTACACTAACTGCTGGTCCCGCCATTTTACATTCTTTACAGCAATGTATAAGTAATGCAGTTTTTCCCACATCCTTGTCAGCAATTTAGTGTTGTCACTATTTTCTATGTTATTCATTCTGATAACTTCGTGTTTATATCAGATTGTGGTCTTAATTCATATTTCCCCTATGACTAATACAGCTGAATACTTTTCATGTGCTTAATTGTCATTTGCATATGCTGTTTTATATAATGTCTGTGCATGTCTTTTTTTATTTTGAAATTGAATTTTTTTAATGTGAGTGTTCTTTATGTATTCTACATTCTAGCCCTTTATTGAATACCTGACTTGCAAATAAGGTCTTCCAGTCTGTAACTTGTCTTTTCACTCTATTTTTGTTTGTTTGTTTATTTCTTACATTCGTAAGAAAGAGAGACAGACACTCCTAATAAAGTCTTCACTCTCAGCCTTTACCAGTCTGGATCAAAGACTCGTGTTGAACCCAGTGTGTACAGGGAAACTCCAAGACATGAACCTCAAGGTCCAGCTGCATTGCCATTGCACCATGGTCTGCACCCTTTCACCCTTTTTATAAGGTATTGTACAGAGCAAACTTTTCCATTTTGATGAGGTCCAAGTTATCAATTTTTTCTTTATAGATTATGCTTTTGTTGTCATATCTATGAACTCCTTGCCTAGCCCCAAGTGACAAAATAAAATTACGAACAGGTAGGAGGAACATGAAAGCATAAGAAACAGTATATCGTGCCAAATAAATAAATAAATAAAATAGTTACGATAATATCAGACAAGGTAGACTTCAAGAGAAAGAAAATTCCTACAAACTAAGAGGGTGATTCCATAATGGTTATTATTAGGTCAACCCTTCCAAAAGACAAAGCAATCCTTACTGTGTATGCACCAAACAACAGAATTGTAAAATATATGGAATAAAAACTGATAAAGATGAAAGGAAAATTAGCAAACCCCCAATTATAGTTAGGAACTTGAACTCTAATCAACAACTGTTAGAACTAAAAGACAGAACATTAGCAAAGATATAAGAACTGAGCAAAATATCAAGATCCCATTTAGTCTCTTTAACATGTTCTACTTAACAACAGAAAATTAAACAATTTTCAAGGGCTAGTGAATCATTAAACAAAACTGGATCCTAAAACAAATCTCAATAAATTTAAAGGATTAGAAATCATGTAGAATATTTTCTCTGATCATAAAGGAATCATACTAGCATCAATAACATGAAGAGAACAGAAAAATCTTCAAACAAATGAAAATCAAATAATGCACTTTCTAATAATCTATGAAAACTCAAGGAAAATTTAAATATACACCGAATTAAAGAAAAATTAAAATGCAACATACTAAAAATTGTCAGATGATGCTAAATCAATGAAAAGGAAAAGTCAATTAAACCAACCTTGGTCCTTTAAACAAATATCAATGAAATTTATAAACCTCTAACAAGAGTAAAAGAGAAAATCTACCCATCAACAATGCCAGAATTGAAACATGGGATGTTACTACAAATTGAGGAGCACTGTTAATAATTTTATTCCATTTATTTTTAAGTTTGACAATTTAAAACAAATGACCAATTTCTGAAATCTCAGTCTATTAAAATCTAATCAAAATAAAATTTAAATTGTCTCATTATAAAGAATTAAATTTGTAACTAAAATTGTTTCTTAAAATCTCCACTTCCAGCAATTTCACTGGTGTATTCCACAAAGTACTTAGAAAAGAATATGAATATGATACAATCTTTCCCAGAACAGAAAGGAGGCATCAATTTCCAACTCATTTTATGAGAATAGTATAACCTTGGTACTCAAATCAGACAGACAATACAATAAAAAAATGGATGTTACAGACCAGTATATCTCATGCACTTAGATTCAAAAATCCCCCAACAAGTATTAAGATGCAAAATCCAATGAAGTATACAAAATTGTAAACAATAAACAAATAGGATTTATTTCAGGATGAAGACTGGTTTAACATTCGAAAATCAATCAATGTAATCCATTTCTCAACAGACTAAATAAATCATAGAATTATATAAATTAATTTTAAGAAAACAATTTAATAAAATTCAATGTCCACTCATGACGCATATGACCCTTTAGGAATGGAGGAACTACCTTGAGAAAGTGCAGCTAAAAAACTGTAGGAAAATGTCATTTAAAGATGTGGTCAGCCAATGGAATGGTAGTTAGGGTGGCTGGATTCCCCATTGCTGACTATTTGGTTCAAGTCCCAGACACAACAGCTTGAAAAACATGCTAAGAGTGTATGCACGTATGTCCAATTTCCTAAAAGAAGAAACAGTGAAGAAGAAAGAATTACAGCATGACTATGTGCCATGGGAGGTGCTTTTTCACTCTCTCTCTCTCTTTGGTATATGCATGTGCCCTCTAGCAAATTATACATACATACATACATGAAAGAGTAAATTCCTTCCCCCCTAAGACTGGAAAGAAGCCATATATATCCACTTTCACCATCTGTATTTAAAATAATACTGAAGATACCATTGTATGTAATAAGACAAGAAAAAGAAATGAAAGCAAATAAAATAGGTTAAAAAATTAAACTGCCACTGAAATCAGTAAAACGATCTCCATAGGTCAATAAGTTATTTTAGGAAAGCCATAGGATTCAAGATGCTATGGACATTCAAAACCCAATTGTATTTTTTTTTTTTTTTGAGAAGTTTTTGCTACAGGGTATGTGCACTTGCCAGAAAGACAGAGAGAGACAGAGAAACAGAAAGCAAGAAATCACCCCCCCAGCGGAGATGGGCATGATGCAATCCCTTCTCTTACTTTCTTCTCTCAGGATCTGGGGCACACATGCACATGCGCCCACCATGAGTTTAAGCCATTGGGTCTGGGACTCGAACTGCAGTTGACTACATGATAGTCCAGCGACATAGCCATTATGCTAAGTGCTGGTCCCAAAACCCAATTGTATTTCTGTGTTGTATCAATGAACAAATAAATGCTGAGGTGAAATTAAAAAATAAAATAATATGTATAATCGCATAAAATATGAAATGGTTTGGGGTAAATCTAAGAACGCACACTATACTGCAAAACATTAATGTATTATAAGAACTTAAAGAAGATGGGACCAGCAGATGACATAATGGCTATGTCTCTGGACTCCCATATATTCAACCACAGTTCGAGTCCCGGACCCAGTGGCTTAAACTCACACCAGGTGCGTATGCATGCGCTCCCAAGAACCCAAGAGGAGAATGGAGGAGAAGGGATTGTGGTATGGCCAGCCCCTCTTGGGGGTGATTTCTAACTTTATGTCTCTCAGTCTTTCTGGTGAGTGCATGTGCCCTATAGCAACAAAAAAAAAAAAAAAAAAAAAAAAAAAAAAAAAAAAAAAAAAAAAAAAAAAAAAAAAAAAAAAAACCCTCCCAAAAAAAAAAAAAAAAAAAAAGAACTTAAAGAAGATGAGAGATTTATGCCATATTCATAGACAAAAGACTCAGCATAATAATGTCAATTTTTCTCTAAGCTGATATATAAGAAGCACTATTTCTACTAAAATGCTATCTATAATTTTGCTGATATAGACAAGATTATTTTATAATTTGTATAGAAAGGCAAAAGTACTGGAATAACTAAAACAATTTTGAAAAAGAAATCTGGAAGACATCACTTTACTTGTTATGCAGACTTTTTCTATAATCATGGTAATTAAGGAAGTAGAGCATTGGTGAAGCAATTGGCACAGATCAACCAAATAGGATAGGTAACATAGAAATATAAAATCATAATTTTATAGAAAAAGCAGAGATTTCCCACAAAGAATATAGCTTGGAGTAATATTTTTCAAATATACTGTACTAATCTTAACCCAGCAAATTCAGGTTATTTACATTTAAATTAATTATTGATATGTGCGGACCTAAGTATATTATATTTTTTGTTCATACTGTCTGTTTCTCATTCTACATGTGTTTTTCCTTACCTTCCAGTAGATAATTTGAATATTTTTAGGATTCCATCTCCCAAAACTTATGATGTTTTTCAGTATGTCATTTTATATAGTTTATACACTGGTTGTTCTAGGTTTTACAATATAAGTTCATACCTTATTACTAGCCGAGATAACTAACTAACTAATTCTTAAAATTTCTTCATCTGACAACATTTTTATTTCCTATTCTTTCCTAAAGGACAGTTTTGTTGAATATGTAATTTATATGGTGAGTTATTTTCTTTCTGCACCTGACAAGTGTGTCACTTTCTTCACTATATGGTTTCAGACAAGAAATCCATAGTCATTCAAATGTAAGTTCCCGTTGGACAAGGTAGTACTTTTCTCGAATTGCTTTAAATTTTTTTTTTTTTTGTCAGAGTCAGCAAGTGGCTCTAGAGTACCACATGACCAACTGCTATTTGAGTCCAAAATGGGTGACTTGAAACTCAAACCAGGTGTGGGTGCATGCATGCCCAAAATCCTAAGAGGTGAATGGAGAAGGGATTCCAGCAATGCCATCCCCTCTAAGGAGGTGATTGTTCACTTTCTCTCTCTCTGTGGACTGCACACATCCTATTGCAAAATTCCCTCTAAGAAAAAAAAGTGACAATTTTTTTCAAATCCTTAGTTATAATGTGCTTTATTAAAAATTCTCTTTCAATATATTTTACTTAGGTTTTACACATATTATTGAATATGTTCGTATTAATGTCTTTCATAAATTTTGAAAATCTCTCAGACATTTCTTCAAATGTTCTTTCAGATCTCTATGCTTTCTCCATCCTCTCTGGGTGTCTAATGCCATGAATAATAAATCTTTTGTTGTATTTCCACTAATGGTCTCTCTTCAAGTTTACTGATTCTATCTACTATTGAGGCCTTCTAGCAAGTCATTTATTAGAGTTATGTTTTTGAGTTTTATAATTTCTATTTTTTTATAATTACTATTTCTTCTCTAAGTATTTTTAGTTTTATTTTCAAAAAAGTTATCATAGTTACTGTAAATTCTTTGTTAAATAATTCTAGTGTCTGATTCATCTCAATATTGGCTTCTATTTCTTGTCTTCTCTCATTTAAGTTGTGCTTTTTCCCGATTCTGCATATGACAATATTTTAGATATCGAATTAGTTAACATCTGATCCTATTTAACTCTCCTGTTTCTGCAGAGAGTTTCAATGTTTAAGCCCAGTGGCGAGGGCCTGGCACCTCTCTCCAGCCCTGTGATGTCACCATTGAGGGCAGGTCATGTCTTATGCTGTCAGCAGGGCTGGGTGACATTTGGAACAGCCTTCTTGGATTCTGATGTGGCCACTGTTGCCACCGAGTGTGGGTCTCCCATATGTTTCCACTGTGTTTCCTCTTTCCTAATCCTTAGTTAGTGAGGCAAAGCCTTTTTTATTTCTTTTTTTTTTTCTGTCTATATCTGTTGGTTATAGGTTGTAAGGTTCTATACCGTCCAATGTGAGTGAGAAATAGAAATGTATATACTGAACTCATTACAATTATTCAAGTTCTAACTAGACTGGACAGCCTATTGTCCTGTTTCCATACTTCAGAGTTCTTTTATGATTGTTCCAGTGGATTATATCAAGAACAGTTTCTTGTATTTTGAGGGAAAAGCAGAGAAAAAAAAATTCTATGTCATTTCTTTCCTTATATCTATTTCTTTATTCTCAGGAATAGTGGTATAAGTAACAAGGTTTCTTTTTCTGTTTTAATGTTCTCAAGATATTGATTCTGGTTATGATTGACAGGTTCATGACTCTAAATATCTATGATAACGAAGGGATTATAGAAAGATCAAATACTCCTATAAAAATATTTTAGATGAAATGAATACACTTTCTATATAACTTTGAACTATACCAAAATAACTAAGCCAACATGTCACATATATCACACATACACACACACACACTTTTTTAATTTCTTAGTTTTAATCAATGAAAGACAGTATATTAGTAAGGAATGTAATGCCTAAAATTTTCACAAGTAGAATTCTTGGTACTTCTAATTATTGATTTTAGGACCTTTAACAAGACATGGTATTTTATAATAAATGATTTACTTCTCCACTATAAGGTTAAAAATTTGCCATCTGACATGTTGGAAGATTTTCTTAGTCAAATAACAAAAGATCTTTATAGGACACTATAATTAAGGCATGACATTTTAAATGGAAAATAAGAATACTAGGAGTCATCAGGTAGAGTTTGGAACACTGGACCTCACACGGCTGAATGTGCATTTTCAGGCCAGATCCAGTAACTCGAGAATCATGTCAGGCATATGTGCATGCATGCACAAAATCCTAAGAGGAGAATGGAGAAGAAAGGATTGCAAAATGGCCATCTTCCTAGGGAGAGGGGGTATTTCTCACATTTCCTCTTTTTCTTTCTGTCTCTTTCTGGTGCCCTATAACAAAAACTTAAAAAAAAAAACAAAAAAAAAAACTGGGACAGCCTATGGTCTGGTGGTTAAGGTAATTGACTCTTTCACAAGACCAACACCATAGCTTAAGTCCCAGATCTGTGGCTTGAGAAACACTAGAAGCACATTTGCACACATACCCAAAGTCCCAAGAGGAGAACGTAGAGGAAGACATTGTGGCATGGCCATCATCCCTGGGAAGTGCTGTTTAACTCTCCTTTTCTGTCTGTCTGTGGTGAGTGCATGCACTCTATAGCAAACATTAAAAAAAAAAAAACTTAAATTCACACAATTCTTCCTTCACTCATACGTACCCTCCTAATCTTCCAAATCATCCAACAATATCTATTGAGCAATATTTACCAAGTACTTGTTCTTACCAGGCGCTGTGATTAACCACTGAGAAAACAGTAACAGTGAAAAAATGGATACAGCTGTGGTTACTACTTACTGAAGAGCTAAAAAGAGTTGCCTGTGTTCTCTACGATCTACTCATTCATTCTACCATTTTGAAGATTAGAGTTTTCTCTCAACATTCTACAAATATTGAAAGTCACTGAAGACTTCTTAACCTTCAAATTTTTGCGCCAATTTTTTTTCCTTTTTTCATATGTTTATCTTCCTGGTCAGTTCCACACTAATCCCACCCAGATTATCTGACTATTTTTAGTTGTGCTTCAATAGTCCACTTTTTTAATAATAAATATTAAAACAACAATTTCTCATGATTTTTCTTCAATTTTTAAAACATACAACCATGTAATCTATGTCAATTTCCTAATGTTTCCCAAGTTTTAGATAAATATTTTCAACCATCTTGGATAAATTAACATCGGGATTCTCCAAAATCTTGTCAGGCCTAAAATGCCAGAAGATTGATTATTCTTTTGTAATAAATCCTGTTTCTAGAGTCTTGATGACTCAAGCAGTCCTCACAATATATATGGAAAGTGAAGCCTCGTGACTTTTAATATAGCCCAAGGAGAATAGGTGTGCAGACTGAGGTTAGGGACAATTATAGAACCCTGAGAATAACTAATGTTGGAGAGACAAAAAGGAAGAGCTGCAAAGGGAGAATTCCTCAGGAAAAAGAGTTGTAGGAAGTATTCAGGAGATGGTCAATATCGATGAAGCAAAGGAAAAAAAGTATTTTCAAGAATGAAAAAGAGAAGCCACCAAGTGGTGTGGTAGTTCAGGTGCTGGACTCCTACCTACATAGGTGACTCCAGTTGAGTCCCAGACCCAGAGGCTTGCTTTCTTGCTTTCTCTCTCTCTTTCTGTATCTCTTCCTCTATCTCTCTCAGGTGAGCACACATATCCTGTAGCAAATTTAAAAAACAAATAAATAAATAATAAAAAAATAAATAATTTTAAAAAATAAAAAAAGAAATCTACAGTGTTTCTTGCTTCCAAGGAGATTTGAAAAATAAGAAATGAACTATAGAGACTAGATTACATGATAATCAGGCCTATAGAGTTCTCAGAAATAGCAATTACAGTGAACAGTGTGGGTCAAAATCTACTTAGCATGTGGCCAACAATCAACGAGTGGAGGCAAAGTGAAGAGAGCGATGTAGACATGTGTTTTTTTGTAAAGAATTATTTTATTTAACTTTATTTATTTATTTATTTAAATTTGACCAGAGAAGGATAGCATGAGAGAAAGCAAGAGAGACAGAGAAAGAGAGAGAAAGCAAACTGCCAGGTCCATCACATTCACCTTTGGACTCTTTCACTAGCAATTGTGTCATATTTATCTCAAAGCTTGTCAAAAGTGTGCCCACCATTGTTATTTGAAAAACCTCTGCATTTATTTCTCTTAGTATACTTTCTCCTAGATTCTTTTTTCTTGCATAAGTTTATTCTTTTTTTTTGTTTTTTTTTTCAGTTTATTTATTTGCATTCATTCACTGTACATGATTACAGCATACAAAATGAGATTTTCCATCCAGAGTACACTGTATATTGTCTCAATCAAGCACATCAACAAACATGTTATTGTCAGCAAATGATCTTCCATTTCTTGTTTTCTGTATGTTTTGCTCCCCGCCCCCCACATCCTTGGTTCCCTATCTCTTACCCTCTGCCACCTCCTGCTCTCTTCCCACACTGTCTCTGGTATCTATGTTTGCTTTCTATACCGTTTTCCCCCCACATTTTATTGAATCACCAAAGACCCTAATCAATCCAAATACCCTCATAGCAAACACAGGTGACACACACATTTCCATGAGCACAAGTCTAACTTTACGCATCCTATAAAGTAGCACCTAGCTGGGGCTACATATCCTACTGCAGTCATTGAATAGATATATTTTTTTTCCTGAAACTTTTTTATTGTAACTCAATTTACATTCCTTCCCTAAGCATCATCACAGCACACAAAATGCAATCTCCCATCCAGTACACTCTGCATCGACTCAATCATGCACATTACAAAAAAAAAAAATTTCCAATTCTAGTTCCTAGAATTATATCCACCCCTCTTTCTGACCCTCTGTCCCTTCCCACCCTCCTCTCACACCACCTCCAGTGTCCAAAATTGTCCTCCATTCCCTTCCCACCCACATTGTATTGATCACACAATTTCCTACATAACCTAACTACTTTCAATGGTGAGTTTACTAGTTACTACTAAGAAAATCAGTTTTAACTTAAATCAAAGAAACGCCAAGGAACTTTGCTTAAAGCCAGGAAACAGGTTAGGATTCTGTTCAAATGGTAGGTGCATGAACCTATCAGTC
>NW_006204359.1:22025-34425 GCF_000334495.1 Tupaia belangeri chinensis
GCCATTTTCTCAGTCTTCATGGTGGATTTTTCTAGGTCAGTCATTTTCTCTTCTACATCTGAGATTCTATTTTCAGAATGATCTAGTCTGCTTTTAATACTTTCAAGGGAGATTTTTACTTCTTGTATTATAGACTTCATCTCTAGCAGTTCAGTTTGAGTCTTTTGTAAAGTGTGTAATTTCTCTTTTAGATCTTGCAGGAATGTCCTCATCTCCTGGAACTCATCAACTTCTTTCTCCTTTCTCTTTAGCAGTTCATTATCTCTCTTCTCTTCCGTCTCTGTTAGCTTAGACATTATGAATGATCTGAATTCCTTATCAGACATTTCCATGATTTTCACCGAACTGCTTGTGGATGAAGAAGAGTTAATCTTTTCCCTTGGAGGAGAGGTATTTTCTCGTTTTCCCATATTTCTCGTGATCCGGCGGTGGTTTCTTGTCATCTGATGAATGATGTGTTTCTTTCAAATTCTTGAAGTTCAGCCTTCCTATTGTGATCGCGCTAGCTCATTTTTCGGAGGCTGCATTATTAGTAGAAAATCTTCATTCCCTTAAAAATCTAGTTCACTGTAGCCATGGGGAACCATGTCTTCTTCCGCTAGCTCATTTTTCGGAGGCTGCATTATTAGTAGAAAATCTTCATTCCCTTAAAAATCTAGTTCACTGTAGCCATGTGGAACCTTCTCCTGAAGGCCCGTGGCTTCTTCTTGCATAAGTTTATTCTGATCGTCTTTATCTTTCAATTTAGTACTACAGATTTCTATTCTTTAGATGATTCTGCATTTACTGAACTTTTTTTCCATTCAGTCAGTATTACTGTGAACATCACACACATGATGTATGCTATAAATTATAACATTTATCAATAAAATTCTTTGCTCTTTTGATGATTATTAGTCTTTTTTTTTTTTTTTGAGAGGTTTTTGCTATAAGGCACGTGCACTTGCCAGAAAGACAGACAGAGACAGAGAGACAGAAAGCAAGAAATCACCCCCTGGAAAGATGAACATACCACAATCCCTTCTCCTTCATTTTTCTCTCGGGATCTTGGGCACACATACACATGTGCCTAGTGTGAGTTTAAGTCACTGGGTCTGGGACTTGAACCGCAGTCAACTACATGGGAGTCCTGCCACATAGCCATTACGCCAACTGTTGGTCCTGATGATTATTAGTCTTACGTCTCAAATATTTTGTAAACTTCTTAGCATATGATCATATGTTATATTTATGTGTGGGTATCTGTGTATGGTTGTCTGTCTTTCACATTAATAAGGCAGTGATAGGCTGATGAATGTATACAGGATGTGAATAGAATGGCATGTTTTTTTTGTTTTTTGTTTTTTGGGTTTTTTTTTTTTTTTTTTTTTTTTTTTTTTTTTTTTGGCACACACCCCCCCCACAATTCTTGTAAGATTGTTGTTTAGTGTCACATAAAACAAATTTTTGCTCTATCCAAACTCACAATTATTTCCTACAGTTTTTAGTACTTTTTGCATGGTTTTATATTTTATCTATAAGAATGAAATTCATTTTGAGTTAATTTTTGTACATTGTTCAATGCAAGGATGCATGAGTCTATTTTTTCTGGACTCTGTATTTCCTTCTTTTTAAATTATTGTGACTAATATCATTTTAATTGATATAAAATAGTTGTATGTGTTTGTAGTTTACAGTGTGATTTTTATCTACATGTGTACATTGAATATTGTTCAAATCAGACCATTAAATATAACCATCATTACTTCATGTGGGGTCTATTAAAATTTACTCTTTCAAGGCTCACCCTGTAGTGCAGCAGTTAAGCACTGTGCCGAGGGGAGCAGATCCTGCATGGCATCTTGAGAGACATGCCAGCATGTGCAAACATTCCCAGGATCTGGTAAGATGGAGAGATAAAAGAGAAGAATTGTTGCATGCCCAGGCCCTGTTGAAAGGTGCTTCTCTCTTTCTTTCTTTCTCATGCACATGTACATGACTTATAGCAAAACAAACAAACAAATATAAACAACAGCAACAAAAACATTAAAAATTCCCCAGTGAATAAATAAGTATCCTTTAAAAAATCCACTCTATCAATTATTTTGAAGAATACATTGAATTACTTGATCAATTTATTTTTATGGAGAAGACTTTCTTGATTGGAATGGCTATGTACCAAGTCTTTAAGGTAGGCAGTTTCAGCATCTCAACTTCATTCTTTTTGTCAATATCTTTATTATTTCACATGATGTTCAGAATGGGTTTATCCATCTTTACCAAAAAACAAACAAACCCTTAAATAAAGCAAAACTTGCAAGACTTTAATTGGGATCCCACTGAATCAACCAACTAATGTCTTAACAACATTAAGTAGTCTAACCAGTAGACATGCTGTGCTTCTCTTTTTTTTTTTAATTTTTTTGGAGAATTTTTTGCTATTGGGCACATGCACTCGCCAGACAGACAGAGAGAGACAGAGAGACAGAAAGTAAGAAATCACCCCCAGGGGGGATGGCCATGCTGCAATCCCTTCTCTGTACTCCTCTCGGTATCTTGGGCACACACACACACGCACCCGCGTGAGTTTTAAGCCTCCAGGTCTGGGACGCAAACCGCGGTTGACTACGTGGGAGTCCAGTGACATAGCCATTACGCTAACTGCTGGTCCCTAGAATGACATCCTTATGTGGTGTCGCATGATACCTATTGAAAAAATACATACCTTATCATGCCACGACACACTCTAAGACATTCTCCTTTAAATACCTTGCTTATTGACCAATTAACCCAGCAACGTAATCATAGGGAAGGAACTCAGTTGTTAAATGGGGGTGCCTGAATTTTAAAAATTTATTTATTGAGCAAGAGAGACACAGAGAGATAAAGCAAGAAAGAGAGAAAACACTCCCAACAGGGTCTTGATGACATGATCTACTTCCAGCCTTAGCCATCCCCAGATTATGGGCACATGTGTGCTCCATGTACTCAGGGAAATCTCTAGACATGAACACAAACCTTCCCATGTGGACTAGCTTCTCAGAGTGCTACTTTCTACCACTGTACCACCATCTGGCCCCTGTTTTCTATATTTTTATACCAGAGTTTTTTACTCTGGTAAAAACACCTGCCACATTACAGTGTGAAGTCTTTGTCAGTATGCTATTTTTTTACTTAAAAAATAATTGTCAGAGGACATGTCACTCACTGTATAACAACAAAGAGAGAGAGAGAAAGAAAGTGAGAAAGCACCTCCTACGAGACACAGGCATGCCTCAACGCCTTCTCCTCCACTTCTCCCTCAGGATTTTGGACATACATGCAAACATCTTCAGTTGTGTGTTTCAAACCTCTGGGTCCTGCATTCAAACCATGCAGTTGGCCATATAGAATCCAGCTACCCTAACCACTGGCTGGCATTAAAGATTCTTTTCTTATATCCTAAACAATAAGTAAGTCCTGTGATCTCTACCTGCATGAAGAACTTATCTTGCATTCCATGTCTTACCACCCCAACATCATCTCTGCCTCCAACTCATCCTCGTACTTTCTCTGTTCCCTTAAACCTTCCAAATCCCAATTTTCATAAAGCAAGCCATAGAATCTGTACATAAATTAGATCATATCCCTCCTCTGCTCACCACCCTCTAATCACTTTTGGCATTTGGAATAAAATCCAAATTCCTCACCATGGCTGACAAGCCCCTTCTCTACCTGGGCCTGACTGCCACTCTGCCCAACTTCTGCAGTCCCCTCATTCATTATCTGGAATGATCAAGCTGTTTATTGACTCGTTGCTCATTGGCTTATTTGTGTGTTTATTCTTTGTTTCTCTCCACCAGATCATAAACTCCGTCTCCTGCATTTGTCTATCTCATGGTGAATCTTCCCAGCCTTGAGTAGTAGTTGGCATATGGCTGGCACTCCATCAGCATTTGCTAAATGGATGAGTAATATTCCATGACAAATTATTTTAGCTTTCCTTTAGTTTTAAAACATTCATCTTCTCAATATATTCATTCAGTTTCAAAAACATTGACATCATCTCACTGTGTTATTCCTCAGGCCCTATCCTCACCCAAGTCTAACTTCAGCAACTCCTTCCTTCCTCAACAAACATAATATCTCAGCATTTGACCCCACAGTTCCTTTGCTGACCTCTGTATGTGAATCTCGTTCCTGTTACCTCACTGCCACAGGGACAGAGCACCTTTCTCTTCCCATGTCTAGGTATTTCCAGTAGCTGCTCCCTTTGCCTGGAATATACTGTTCTTCCTTTGCCTATTGCTTCCATTTCTTTCCTAAGGATAGCCCATGGTAAGACCTTAGAAAACCAGACACAGTGCCTGCCTTCTGGGAACTTACATCCCAGTGAGACAGAGAGACAGTAAGCAAATAATCACACAAAAACACAGCAACACAATATCATAAAGGGGTATGATACCCAGGCCCAGGAGGGGCCAAAGAAGCCATCTATGCCTAAGTATTAAGACTTGAAAGTAAACTTTCACTATACTTACTTTTTACTTTCCCTGAGCCATGTGGCATACCTTTTCTTCTTTTTTAACCATATTTGGGTGTTGATTTTATCTCTTTTCTTAGTTTTTAAGCTGTCAAAGGACTGATTTCCTGCCCAGCCCATAGCGCTTAGTCGTTGCACACATTTCCGTACAAGAGGGTCTTCAAAAATTCATTATGAAAAAACTATGCATGGATTTAAAAATTGTTTCCACCAAAATAAACTATGCTTTGGTTCCATTTTTCCACAAACTTTTGAACTCCTCTCATGTATGACGAGGGCAGGAGAAGGAGGTGAGGTTCAGGAGCAGGCAGGAGGGCAGGAGAAAGAATGGAGTGGAAAGGACTTAGGGGAGATAGACTCTTACAGGTCAGGTTGCCAGTGACTAAGGATTTCACTCTGAACATTATCAGAATACTAAAATGACCTTTGGCTCAATCTGCACTAAAACTCACCAAATATTTTCATTGTCAGTGCAATACATTATTTTACTGATGCCAACCACCCTTTGGATAGCCTGAGAATCGGATCCAGCTGATAGTTTTTGCACTATTTGCTTCCGTAACTTGTGCTTGTATTAAAGCGAAAGGAGAGCCTAGTGATCCATCATGACTTCTTTTTCTGAAAATTAAGCAGCTGCCATTTAGGTGGTACGAACTTGTCAAGTCCTTCAGAGACACTCTGATTCAGAGTTATAAAGCACACTTAAGGCCAGAGCTTGCTGGGAAGTTGCCCTGTGTAGGAGAGAAAGGGAGAGTGCCAAGCTGTACAAGACCCTCTGAGTTTGTGCAAATAGTTAGGAAAGGGACCTCCCTAGACTTGTAGTCAATACCAAGGGCCAAGAAAGGAAAGAGAGAAAGGGCAAAGAAAGGGGTGAGCAGGGCCAGCAGGTTGCATGGTGCTTAGAGTGCTAGATCCCACATGGCCTTCTTATGTAGTTCAAGTCCTGGACCTGGTGGCTTGAACATGCTGGGTGCGTGTACGTATGTGCCCCGAATCCTATGATGATGGAAGAAAAGAGATTGTAAATAGAGCCCATTTAAATAAAAGCAAGTTGTCTTAAAAGAATAGCAAAAAGATTTTAGTCAAATCTTCAGGATATAGAAATATACATAACATGAAATAAGTACGTTTTACATGTTTAAGGAAATAAGAATAACATATAAAACATGAGATAGAAACTAGGTACTATTTATTTAGTTAGTTATTGAAAAATTTTTTTTAAATGCCAGAGGGTGTGTACATTTGCCCGAGAGAGACAGAAAGAGAGAACAGGAGAAAGCCCTCCCCCAATGGGGAATGGTCATGTTGCACGCTCTCCTCCATTTATACCTCCTATCATGATTAAGTATGCATGCATGTGTGCCCACCATGTTTTTCAATATGTCAGGGCTGGAATTTGAAATATGGTCAGTCATGTGGAATCTGTAACCTTTAACCACTAAGTAATGAGACTGGCTTCAATATACTATGTTTTAAAAGATAAACTTGAACTTCCAGAATATATTTAAGATTTTATAAATCAAATCTTAATGACTTCGTTAAGTACTACATTAGTATTAATTGAAAAAAAATTAGTTAACTAGAAAATAAAACAGACTGGGGCCAACAGGTGTCATGGTGTTTAAGGCTCTGGACTCCCACATGCCTGACTGTGGTTTGAATCCTGAACCTTCTGGCTTGAAACTCACACCAGATACATGTGTGTGTGTGCCCAAAATCCCAAGAGGAGAGTGGAGGAGAAGGGATTGCAGAGTGGCCATTTCCCTTGGGAGGTGATATCTTATTTACTCTCTCTCTTTGTCGCTGGTGAGAGCCCTATAGCAAAAATATCTCTAAATCAAAAGAAAACAAAAACAAACAAAAAACTTTACCCACTAACCCACTGACCCACCTTTCTAGAATATATAGCACAAGGGACAAAGTGATAAACACTATGAAAAAGAAGTTCATTTTTTAAAGTAAAGTGAGATTAGGTTCAGAAACTAAAATTGAAAAAGAAAAAAATCTCAAGCATAGGAACAAGACCAAGAACAAAAAACCTCCCTGAATAGATTATGCAATAATTTAACTATAGAGCACCAAAACAAAAAGATTCTAAAAGCAACCCTAATTGATAGACATTTTACATTTAAAGCAATAACAATTAGACTTAATGTAGAATTTTCAATTGGAACAGTGAAAGAAGTAAAGTTGATAACGAATTAATAGCTTTAAAATGCTACAAAAATCACCAAAATCCATTTTTATACCTAGCTAAAGTGTTGTTTAGAAATGATAGTTAAATAAACAATAACTGAAAATTCTTACCCCCAATATACTTTCAACTGAAAGAAATTAAAAGGACGTATTTTAAAAAATTACAAGTAGAATCAAACGGAAAGACAAATATGCATAATAAGTATAATAAGGAAAGTAATTAATTGCTAGATAGCTGACCAAGTTGAAAAACATATTGAATGTATAAAATGATAATACAAGTCTTATTTTAAGAATATAAGATTTGAAATAAAACACAAAACAGAGGCTATTAATACATGTAAGATGGGAGCAAGAGCACAACAAGGGTGAGACAGGGATGTGGGAGAAATTCATCTTGTGATGATAGACCAGCTATGTATAAAAGATTCCAATAAATGTGTAGTGATACTTTATTGTGATTTTAATTTGCATATCTCCAAGGACCAAAGATGTCAAAATCTTTTTATGCACTTATTTGCCATCTAATTACCCACTTTAGTAAAATATATGTTCATGTCTTGTCTTTCTTAAATTTTTAAATACTTTTGTTGGATTTGTTATTTGAATTTTTTCTGAGACTCAAACTGGCAGTTGGCCATCTGGGATCCAGCACCTTAACCTTCATTACACCTATTGTGTCTCTCCCTTTTACCTCAGGTTTTGTTCACTCTTCTGTTTTTTCAGTGTCTGAAGGAAAACTGTAAGATTATTCATTTTCCTTCTTTTTCTTAATCTAAGCATTTGCTACTACATGTTTCCTTCTAAACAGTGCTTAAGCTGCACCCCATGTTGACCTTGTTAATCTTTGTAGACGTTCTACTACTGAAAGTGAAAATTAAAGTCTGTATCTATTATTGTTCAATTGTCTATTTCATCCTTTATTTTGGTAAACTTTTCCCTCATGTATTTTCATGCCCTGTTATTAAGGGTATAAGTGTTCAGAGAGAAAGACAGATAGAGAGGCAGAGAGAGACAGAGAGAGAAAGAGAACCCCACAATGGGATGTAGTCATGCTGAAATCCTTTTTTCTTCATTTCTGCATCTCATCAGGAATTCAGGCACACATGCACAAGCACACTGTGCATTTCTCTAGTCACTGGAGTCAGAATTCAAATTATCGTGGCCCATGTGGGCTCCAGTTCCAAATGCCCAGTGCTTACCAGTACCCTACCAGTTACCCATTGTTTTTTTTTTCCCTTTCTGTGATACATTTATGTGCCACATAAAACTGTTTCAGTCAAAGATAAACTACATATATGATGGTGATTCCATCAGACTATAGTAGAGTATACCATATTGCCTAGGTGTGCAGTAGGTTATATAATCTAAGTTTGTGTACATATACTCTATATTTGCAGAATGACAAAATCACTTAAGGACGCATTCTTTAGAATTTAACCCTATCTTTAAGTAACACTTGACTATATATTGTCTACTAATGTTACGAACTTAGTGCATTGTTGTAATTATTAATTTTCTATCTATACTTACTTCCTTAGTCCAGACCACTTTCATTCGCACCCACTTTATTTGAGTTATTATTGGAATCATATTACAAACATATTACATTTTTACATGTTGTTGGCCTAATAATACATTACAGTACAAATTAGTTTATATAATTACAATTGTTTTTTTTGGAGAGGTTTTTCTGTTGTAGGGCATATACACTCACCAGAAAGACAGAGAGAGACAGAGACAGAAAGTGAGAAATCACCCCCCAGGGGGGATGGCCATGCTGGAATCCCTTCTCCTCCATTCTCCTCTCTAGATCTTGGACACACATGCACACACACCCGGCATGAGTGTAAGCCACTGGATCCAGGACTTAAACCATGGTCGACTACATGGGAGTCCAGCAATGTAGCCATTAGGCCATCTGCTGGTCCCCTATAATTGCGTTTTAAGTTGGTTGAGAAAAGAAATAAGAAAAAATGTGCATTCATACCATTTTATAATTATTACATAATGATTTTACCATTTCTTTTTGTTTCTTTTTGTAGATTCAAATTAGCATCTGTTGTCACCTGCTCCAGTCTGCAGAACTTCTCTTAGTGTTTCTTGTAAGACATACACCCTTAGTAACAACTTACTTCAGTTTTTGTTTATCTGAGAATGTCTTTATTTCACTGCTATCATTGAAAGATAGCTTTGCTAGATGTAACAATCTTGGTTTACAGTTTTTAACTTCGAACACTTTGAGTAGTATTCAAATTATGTTATCCCACTACCTTTCTTCTGAGAAGACAGGTATTTGTCTTATTTGTATTCTCTTGTAGTCTTATTACTTTCAGTACTTTTTTCTTGGATTTTTATCATTTTTGCAATGTGTCCCTTCTTGGATCTCTTTCAATTTATTCTATTTGTGGTTTGTTGAACTTACTAAATGTGTAGGTTAAATGTCTCTTAATAAATTTGAAGAGTTTTTCAGGCATTATTTCTCCTAATACTTCTCTGTTCTTTTCTCTCTCACTTTCTAGTATTCCCACTTACATTTTTGGTGTGATTAAATGTGTTCCACTCTTCTATGGGGCTCTCTTGTTTTTTCTTCACTGTTTTATTTTTCTCTAAATTGAGTACATTAACAATATTTAATTTCATTTTCTTTTATATGTTCAATCACATTATTTAGCTTACAAAGTGAATATTCAACGTGAACATTTCTCCCTAGTCCAGTTGATAAAACTATAAAATTATCTTCAACAGATAATACCACATTTCTTTGTCCCATTAATGCTTTGCCTCTCTATTTTTCTTCTAAATGTGCAATCTACAATTAAATTTGATAAATCTTCCTTTTGACATTTGAAATCTACTATCAATGCCCTCTTGTTATGTTTTTAAGTAAGTTATTATACTATTTAATTTTAAAATTTCCATTTAGTTCTTTTTTATAATTCCTGTCTCATCATTGATATTCTCTATTTGATGGAACATTGTTACAATATCTTTCTTTATGTCTGTAGTCAATGTTTTCTCTATTTCTTTGAACACTTTTAAAATTGCTATTTTGAGATCTTTTCTGTCAAATTCCACATGTGGTCACTCTCACAGGCACTTTCTGCTGCCTGATTTTATTTCCAATGTATGGCCATAATTTCTTATTTCTCTGCATTTCTCAAATTTTTTGTTAGAAACCAGATTTTTTTTTATGTTTATTTATTTATTTCTCCCCTATTTCTTTCAAGAGTCAGAGAGTCAGAGAGCACTCTCAACTGGGTCTTTCTCTTTTTCTTCCTTTTTTTTTTTTAGATTTTACCAGAGGGTATGTGCATTAACCAGAGACAAAAGAGAGAAGGAAACTGAGAAAACGCCTCTCATGAGGAATTTTCATGCAGCAATCCTTTCTTCTCCGTTTCTCCCTCCTTTTAGGCTTTTGGACACAAACACACACACATGCACGCACATGTCTGGCATGTTTTTCAACCCACCAGGTCCAGGACTTAAGCTGCACCATTAGCCATGTGGGATCCAGTCACCTTAGCCCCTATGCATGAGCTTGTCATCAGTAGGGTCTTGATGCTGCAATCCATCCCAGCTTCAGCCAGCCCTGGGTCACGATCATGCACATGCCCAGCATGCTTGAGGAGGTACCTGACCAAAACTAAGAACCTACATTACAGGCTCAGAGAACTGCCGAGTCAGTTCCGGCAGAGAGCGCGGTGAGGAACTTGTCATGGCCTGCTCGCCTGGGGCCTTCCTGGCCTCCCGGTAGGTGGGTGAGCTGGGGGCCCGAGGGCCGGGGGCAGGCCGCGGCCTCAGCCCTGCAGATACTCGGGGCTTCTCCTGGGGACTGCCAACGGCTGGGCCCAGGCTTTGAAGCAGCGGCCAACCTCTCCCTTCCTCACCTGGAGGCTGGATGGCGGCGGCTGTGGCCTCTCCGGGCTGGGACCCCGCTGGCTGCGGTGTTCTCCTTCCCCCGCCCCACCTTGTCGGGCCCAGGCTTAGAAGAATGGCGGCCGCCGGAACTCTGCGTTGGGCCATAAAGGAGTGGAGGACAGGAGAAGGCGGATCTATGGGCCCAGTTTCGCCTCTAGGTCTCAGAGCCGCACAGTTCCGGGGACTGCGGTGACCAGTTGGATGAGACCTCCTCACCTCGTCCTGATAACAGCGACAAAGGCCTTAGCCCGCTGGTCATGTGAGCGGAGCCCTGGTCGCCATGGATGGAACCGCTAGCGAGCCAGGGGACGGTTGGTCTTCGTTCCATCAGAAGTCTGAAGAGATACTGAGTAACTTGCCACATTTGGCCAAGTGGAAATGCCCACCGTCCGGAGGGAAGATTTACTGGCCGTTTATAAAAGGCCTGTGTATATAATATGAAAAAGCTGCCCTCAACTTCCCGCCAACCTTAAAAAAGAAAACTTGCTACATCTACACCTAGATGTGAAAAGGTTGCCGACGTATGATAAAGTAGAGTTAGAAAAATCACAAGTCTTGTATATGCCCATTCGTTTTTAAGAGATCATAGAAAAGAAATGACTGTTGGAAGTGACTTTTGGAAATGGAGTTAGTGACACCAGGAGCGACAAACGTCCACATTTGTTCAATGGGTTACAAGACAGGAGTGCAAGATCGTGAGGAGGAAGAGAAGACGGCTCTGTGTCAGACTGGTCATATTTAGAAGATGGTTTCACACAACCACTGTTTTTTTGTATGCATTTTATCTCCTACCACTGTGTGTGTGTGTGTTTGACAAAACTAAGTACTTTTTAAAATCTAGTCTTTCTTAATGTTCTGAAATGCCTGATAAATGTTACAAGCAGAGATAGGAAAATACATTTTGTAAACATCTTGTTAAAATGCATATAAAATGTTGCATTCTGGGTAATGGCCAAACCACCTCTTGAGTAGTACATACTGTGTGCAGAGGTTTGAGGGAGGAGGGAGAAGCATGTGCAAAGAGCTCTGCGAGTGTTTCACAGTGAGGCAGATTATTCATTGTCCCTTATGTTCATGAATTTTATTTTGTATATAGTGTATATAAAGGACAAGCAAATCCTACTGTAGTCTTTCTAGATGTTAAAGAGGTTGCCAATGTATGACAAGAGTAGAGTTAGTAAACTATCAATAATATATTTTTTGTATATTTGTGTTAAAATTCTTAGGAATGATCGTCTCCTGAAAATTTGAGCATTGTAGTCCACAGGGTTGGTGGAAAAGGGTAGGGGTTCTAGGAGAGAAGGTTTCTATTTTGAAGACACTTTCAAATTATAACTATTGTTACATGTGTGCCGTTTACTCAAGACTGCTATGTCTACAGTGCAGAAATTAGGCCCTTGAAGCACCTATCTAGATGTTTTTAAGTACTCAACATATATTAAATATAAAGGTAGTAAAATATCATTTTGTGAGTAGCATTTTGCTAGAATTCATAGGAAATAATTGTCTTTTGGAAATGGAATTGGTAAGCTACCTCTGAGCAGTACAGAATTCTCTGTACTTGTTCAGTGGTTTGCAGGATGTGGGAGGGAAGGAATTGCAAAAAGTGTTATGCTAGTGTGTTCATATTTGGATGTTTTCAGACAATGTTTTTCTGTATGTGTTGTTTTACTTTGTATACAGTGTACATAATGGACAAATAAGTTCTAACTTTGCAGCATCCAGACTCTAGATGTTAAAAGAGGTTGCCAGTGTATGACAAAGTAGTTAGTAAAGGTAGCA
>NW_006204359.1:35138-39217 GCF_000334495.1 Tupaia belangeri chinensis
TTATTCAACACTACTGTGTATATAGTGGACAAAGTTTAAGTCCTTATATGAAACATCTAGTCTTTCTAGATGTTTAGAAGTGCACAAAGTATGTTAAAAGTAGAGGTAGTAAATAACACATTTTGTAGATATCCTTTTGTTAAAATTCATATGAAATACTGTCTTTTTGAAATGGAATGGTCAGTCTACTTCTCTGAGCAGTACATACATATATGTAGAGGAGAAAGAGCAAAGGGCTTTATACTGATATGTCTCTAGTGAGGGGAAGTTGACACCATTGTCGCTTATGTTGGTGCATTTTGTTTTACTTTGCTGTGTATATAGTGTATAGAAAAGGACCAACGAGTCCTCATTTAGAACATCTAGTCTTTCTAGGTATTAAAGAGGCTGCCAGTATATGACAGAAATAGAGTGAGTTAGTAATGCATTGAGTACACTTTGTGTTAAAATATAAAGAAAAGAATGTCTTAAAAGCACTTAAGAAAGTAAAATTGTTTAAATCTCCTCTAAGCATTACAGATGCTTATATCTATCTACTTGGTTGAGGTTTAGGGGAAGGGTTCCAGGCCAGAAGTTCCTATTTATATGACCCTAAAAGAATAGCCTTTGTTAAATGTGTGAAGTTTATTCAGTGCTATTGTGTGTATAGTAGAAAACTTAAGTATTTAAGTGCATAACATACAAGGGATCTTCAAAATGTTCATGGAAAATGTATATGAAAAAAAACACCACATGGATTTCAGAAATTTTGGCACCAAAATAAACCTGTACTTTAATTCTATTTTCTGTAGACTTTGAAGTCCCTTATATGTTAAAAGTAGGAGGCTAAAGTGAAGACTAATTTGTTATTTCATAGGAGTGGTTGCATTTTGAGTATGGAATTGTTAAAACTTTGTGTCTCAGATAGTATGCTGACTGTTCACTGGGAAGGGGAGAGTACACAGAAGAGTTTAGTGTCCATTAATAAGATGAGTTCAATTATCTAACCATTATTTTGTATGTGCATTTTAGTTATTATTGCTGTGTATTATAGTATAAACAACCAGCCTCAAATATGTTAAAAGTACAGAGATAGTAAAATAATCCATTTATAATTTTTTTTTTTAAAGACAGAGTCTTGCTCTGTCAAGATCTTTCTGCTTCAGCCTCCCTAGTAGTTGGGGCTATAGGTGCACACCATTGTACCCAGCTCTTCAGAGTGAACAGAGAATTGAACCCAGATCTCCCACATGGCTTCAGTCTGCCAAATAGCAGTGTCAACCAGTGTGTACTACTGCAGCTGGGCCTATAAATGTCCTTTTGTTCATTTTGTAGGAAGGATGGTCTTCTAGAAGTGACATTAATCCACCTCTAGGAGCTAGACACATAGTCCTATATTTAGTCACTGGGATAGTGGAAGAAGGAGAAAAAGAAGAGTAAAGGGAAGGGTTTTTTGCTAATATCTCATCTAGAAGATGATCTTAGATTATAACCATAGGCTTATGTGTAGTTTTGGTAAAGTATCTGTTTAGTGTGGACAAATATTTTGTAACATCTAAGCTTTGTAGATGAATTGACAGTGTATGAAAAAAAGTAGAGCTAGTGAATTAGGCAGTTGTAAATATTTTTGTTATAATTGATAGGAAAGATGAGTCTAGGACATGGAATTGTTAAACCACCTCTGAGTAGTGTATATCAGGGCTTATTCTTAGGTTGGCAGTAGAGGAGCAGAAGTCTTATAAAGGGATGCAGATGTGTTCATGTTTACATTTTGATGATAGCCATTGTGGATGTGCATTTCTTGGCTGTACTGTGGTAATACATTGAGTAGTTAAATGGAAACATCTTTCTAATATTTTAATAGTATAGAGCTGATAATGAACTATGCTATAAACATTATACTTAAGAGTACTCTGTTGCTTTATGTTTTAAATCAAGCATTAAGGGAATGCGATATTTTAGTCCTAACTGCTGATACTTTTATCTAGGAGCCTGTTGCCATTTTTGTCTTCTGTGGAATTTTGTCCCCAAGAAAGGATTACTTTTATTTTTTTTAACAGATTGAGTTGGTCTAGTGTATTCTTGGTTATCAAAATAGAGCTTTGGGACTTTGAAATGGTAAATATTCATGATGTGTGAAAGAGCATGATACATACTGTAATGAACAATCCCAGGATTGGATGTTGTTTGTACAAACAGGATCTAGAAGGACACATCCCACTGTAAGCTGTGTGTGACTGTGGATGACTTTGTTTTTGCTTCTTGTGTTTTTCCATTTCCTATAATGCATATATTAACTTTTTTAAAATAAAGGTTATTTTTAAAACCTGTAAAAAAAAAGAAAAAAAAAAAGAACCCTCTCATGTGGGTCATCCTTACAGAGTACTGTGTTTTATCTGTGCACCACTGTCCAGTCCCAAAAACCAAACATTTTGGACAATATCATACTCAATTTTGGGTACTGGTTCCCCTTTATCCTACAGCTTGTTATTGTTATTTGCTTGTTTGTTCATTTAGAGGCTGGCTGGATTATTTTCATGTAATCTATTTCCCTTCCATAGTATTAAGCCCACAGTATTAAACCCAATCCAGCTTGGGTTTACTCAGTTACCCTGGAGTGATAGCGGCTTTAGCAGGGCTGTTTCAGCAGTGTCTTTTGACATCATTAGCTTCACAAATTAATCCAATCAGTTTTGGACTGAGAGAAAGGAACAATTTCCAAGCTCAGTGTTTGATAATGGTTCTCATCCAAGGGAGCTCCTCCCAGCCATCTCCTTCCCCAACGCTCCTACCAAATAACCTGCCTATGGTGTAACCTGTCTTTTGCATCCTCTCTCAGTCCTCAGTTGTCTCCCACCACAAACTTCCTTGTGTTTGATTACATCCTGAAGCTTAAACTTCTCTAAGCTTTGTGGCAAATTAAGTCAAATTAATGTTTCCTTTGGAAAAAATTTAGGCACAATAAGTTTTAGAGCCTGCTTCTCAACCCAGATAAAAACTCTGTGCCAGGGATTTGGAGCTGAGAGTGGGAGCAATGGCAAGCTTCCCTACATCACCCTTTCTCTAGGAGATGTGTGCTCAGTAGAGGACTGATATCAGTCTAAGATCTGCTGGATTTGCCTCTTCTAGCATGGTGACCCGATTTTATAAGCCAGTGCAAGGGCAACAGAGACCCGAGTATTTTCTGAGGCTTCCCAACCAACATCAAGTCTCTATTTAACAAAAAGGAGTCTGAGCAAAGAATGTGAGAACCAAGTTCTCAACTGCACTTGCCCAGAATTTAGCCTCAAAAACCGATTACTGATGACAGGATGAGAAACACTGACATTCTGTTCTGCCCAGTAAGAAAGCCCTCAACTGGGAGTTGGGATTGTGTTCTTGTCCTGGTCTATGCAGAGTACAGTTTCCATTTTCTTAGCTAGGAGGGGGCATGAAGGAAATGATTTGGGCTGAAATATAACAGACTCTTACTTTTCCTATTGATATTGTATATTTTCTTGAATAGATGTGTCTCCATTTTTATGCTCTGAAAATCATTTCCACGGGCTTAAAGTGCTTGTTGGTGTTTTAAAAAATAATTTTTACCAGTTTCAACAGAAAACAGGCTAACAGAGTTCTTCATGCTGTTTTGCTGAAAGGTAGTTTTCCCTTATATCACATTTAATCACTTCAAATTATTGGTATACTTTCTGTATCCCCAGCTGAAGCAAGTGATTTTTATAGAAATTAAATACCATCTATATCAAATAGATGTCCGTGTGTATTCTTCATAGAAAAATGATCAGACATGCATTTTAAATAAAACATTAACTGGAATGCAGGTAAAGATTGTTAAATCTAAGATAGCATTTCTTGTGTTTTCTGGAAAACATTCATTTTGCTCATCTCCTAGTTTGTCATACTTACTGACACTGGTCTGGGTGTTAAAAAGCTTCCTAAGTGAGATTAAGTGTTCTACTTCATTCTGTTGCTAGTAGCAAGAAAGACCTGAGTCTGAGTAGGTTAAGAGAATAGAGGAATATCTGGCTATGAATTGGAGGTCCAAGGTCCAGGGCCACTTTTGGTGTGAATCTTCTGGCTGTATCACAACCTGAGAGACA
>NW_006204359.1:39248-60078 GCF_000334495.1 Tupaia belangeri chinensis
CAGGAATACACACATCTGTGTCCACTTGGATCCGTTCTGGTCTCATTTCCTTTCCTTACAAGCCTACCAGGAGTCAATCATGGGGATCCTGCCCTGGTGATTAAGCTTAATTACCTCCCAATGGCCCCACCTTTCAACACCATAGTTGGATTAAAATTTTCCCCTTTGAGTTCCATCACAACGAAATCTCAACATATGAGTTTTTAAAGACCATTCAAACCTGACAGTAAGTAACATTAGAGATATCATGTAAAACATACCCCTTAAGAAGATTGACCTTGTAGTAAATTACCTGCTTGCTGTGGGATAAGATGAAACTACTAAACAATCATGAAAAATAAAAAAGAAAATTAGAACAAGTAAAAATGTCTGAAAATAAAATTAAGGGCGTTCAAAATTTTTCATGTAAATTATATATTGTAGAAACACAAACCTTATAAATGACATTAAACCTGTGGATATATTGTAATGGAAAAATCAAATATAAGAACATTATGAAAATTTCACATTGAAATGTGAAAGATTAATTCCTTTGGATACTAAACATTTAGCCCAATGGTAAGGTTGTCTTTTGCATTCATGCTTTCTCTTGAATAATCAATATACTTTTCAGCTTGAAATAAGCCACACAGAATTGCACCTTAAACAGTGTATCAGCTCTTCCATCAGAGTACCAGTGAGTGAGAAATGAGACACCAGGAGGTTAAGTGATTTTCCTATTTTTCTCATGGTAAATTGGTTCCAAGTAGTTTTAAATCAGTTTTCTTTGAAAGGAAAGAAATCATAAGTAGGTGAGAATGTTCTGGAGACCTAGCATCAGGGTCAGAGTTTCTTTGAAAGTTGAAAGGAATAGGGAATAAGAATGTGAGAGGTGGGTCAAAAATTGTAGATGACATTGAACATTTTAAAGTCAGAAGAAATTTTCCCAAAATCAGAATTTCTGCCCAAAATATACTTAATTTATAAGTAAAATAGTGTGACTGGGGTCTCTACTTTTTAGTCTTGCTATGTTTTATTCACCATTTGTGAAATATAGGAAGTAATTTTGCTCAGATGTTTTGCTAAGACTTCTGGCTGTCACTCAATTCCAAAACTGCAAGAACTGACATTTTTATGAAATGGTCTCTTGAAAGTGCTGAGTTTTAAACTGAGTTTTTAATATGGGAAGATATGAGCTCTAGTTTCATAATGAAACTTAAACATCTCAGTTTAGTCCAAGTTGCACATGAACATGAAACCCAAAGCCCAGTGAAGGCAATCGCTAAATTTGGGCCATTAAATCCAAAGCTACAACCCTACTTTGCTATCATTGCTGCCTTCACAGCATGCTTTTGAGCTTTATCATTGAAATCCAAATATCCAGAATGACCTGTGAAAAATTTGCAATATGTCAGAACCAAATTGTACATTGTCAGAACCATGTTGTCTTCCATGTCTAAGCCATCCTTAAATCCCAGAATTGCAGCCATGAGTCTGTGCGTTCATTCATTCAGCAAGCAATAACAAGTGTCTCCCATGTGTCGGTCACTGCAATGTGCATTGGATATACCCAGTTGAATAAGAAGATACTTTTCTTCAAAGAGCTAAGGTGGAAGAAACAATCACGTATGGCATGTGCTATGCTTCCAGAAAGACATGCGAATAAAAGGGGACACAGGCATGTGCACGCATGCACATGAGCACACATGTGTGTTGTAGGGAAAAAAGCAGCCAGAGACTTCCATGGAAAACCAGGAGAAATATGTACCTGTACCACTAGTACAAAGAAGAAAGTTTTATGAAGAAAGTGGAGAAAACATTTGATTGATTAATTCACTCATTCGCTCATTCATTCATTCATTCAACAGTACACTGGATGTACACTGGAGTGAGCCAGCACATCCTGCAGCAAGAGTGCAGACTCACAGGATGGCTGGTCCCACCCTCATAGTGCCCTCAGGCTGCCTTTGATATGAGCCTCCGGGGCAGTGCAGGTTCAGGGGAAATGAGAGATACTGTGTTTATCTGCCTTCTCCGAATGGAAAAGAACCTTCGTGGCCCTGCTTCAAAGAGGAATTGGGAGACTCTCGCTCAGTATAAACTTCTAAGTTCACAGGTGATGAGTTGAGGGGCGTCCCTGAACCCTTACACACCACCTCACATCTGAGAACTCGAATTTTTATCTAAGGTTCATTAATCTAAAAGTACATCCTAAGAAATTATTTTGCACACGCTAGTAGGCACTTTTGCCTAAAATGTAAAGAGCAAATACTGTATTATACATTTTTACTTTTTAAAAAATAATTATTTATTTAATTTTATTTATTATTACTTTTAAATTTGACCAGGAAGAGAAATAAAGAAAAAAAGAAAGTAAGCCACAAGGTCCAGGACTTGAACCATGGTCAGCCATGTGAGTGTCCAGTGCAACAACCATCTGCTGGCCTATCCTTTTTTTATTTTTACAAAATTTTAACCTGAAGCAAGAGCAATTTAAAAAAAAAAAATTAGTTTAAAATAAAAGATTTTTTTAAAAAACCTCAATTAGAGGGACCAGCAGTTAGCATAATGGCTATGTCGCTGAACTCCCATGTAGTTGACTGTGGTTCGAGTCCCAGACCCAGTGGCTTAAACTCACACCAGGCACATGTGTGTGCGTGCCCATGATCCCGAGAAGAGAATGGAGGAGAAGGGATTGCAGCGTGGCCATCCCCCCTGGGGGTAATTTCTCACTTTCTATCTCTCTGCCTTTCTCTGTCTTTCTGGCGAGCACACATGCCCTATAGCAAAAACCTCTCAAAAAAAACCCCAAAAACCCTCAATTAGACATTATCTGTTACTCCTAATTTTCTACAGGTATTTAAATCTCTAGGAATTTATTTAATTATGATATTATGATAAAAAAAATCTACATTGACTTTGATTCGAATCACTTACTCATTTTTAGGGTACATAAAATACCAGGTAGTTTAAAGATTAGGACAAATTTAACTATGCATACTCAATCCTACATACTAATAACAGGCCTTTCTGACATTTTTTTTTCAATTACTTTACTTTAACCCTACTTCGTGTGTAACGTTTTATTAATGTAATACTAATGTTGATGTAAAGAATATATTTATTTGGGAACCAGCAGCTAGCATAATGGCTATGTCGCTGGACTCCCACATAGTCGACTGCGGTTCACATCCCGGACCCGGTGGCTTAAAACTCACGCCGGGCACGTGTGCGTGCGTGCCCAAGATCCCGAGAGGAGAATGGAGGAGAAGGGACTGCAGCATGACCATCCCCCCTGGGGGGTGATTTCTCTCTTTCTGTCTCTCTGTCTCTTTCTGTCTGTCTGGCGAGTGCACGCGCCCTATAGCAAAAACCTCTCTAATAAAAAAAAAGAATATATTTATTTTACTACAGCATTATGCCTCTTTCTAAATTTAACACTTTCTCCAAGAACTTGGGAGCAAAATGACTTTTTCCTCCTAAAATGTATTTGTCCTTCACATGAGAGCAACTGGGCGGAGGATGGTCTGCATGACAGTGTCTGAAAGAGCTGCATTTCAGAGCACCTTTCTAGTTGTCACCATCTGTACCCTCCAGTATGTTTCCAATTTTCCTATTGAAATATGAGTCAAGCTAGGTTGCCAACATACATTTTCCTGTCATAACATTTCACTTAGTTCTGTACTCTGTAGACAGCTTCTAGGCTGCATCTTTTCTCCAGTCTTATTGAAACTATATCCGCTCACTGTTTGAATTTGTTTTTCATTAGGGGAGTCAGATCAGATCCTGTGCCCAATAAACAGAAGCACCTGGCCTAAGAATGTGTCTGCCTCATGCCGAGTGCCACTCCCTGATCTCGACCACTTTAGGACAGGTGAAGACCAGCTACTCTGCCTCCCTGCATGGACTCCTGTAGTCACTCAAGATTGTCCACCTGGCTACCCCCAGGGATTAATTGAGCATGTGAAATAAAATGCAGAGTAGAAACAGGGATTCTAACTCAATCCTTGTTTATTGTTTTTTGTTTTGTTTTGTTTTGTTTTGTTTTATTTTGTTTTGTTTTGTTTTGTTTTGTTTGGTCTCATGTTGGTAAGTTTGCAGATCTGAGGTGAAAAGTGCCCCTGAACATTTCTCATACCATGAATGAAGTGCCAAGGAAGCATACACAGAGACTTTAGCTGTAGGGTTCTGGATTTAAAAGTTGTATTAAAAATTTTGGGCCTCTCTGGTGAGCGCACATGCCCTGTAGCAATAACCTCTCAAAAAAAATTTTTTTTTTGGCCAGCTCCATGTGCAGCAATAATGTGCTGCTAAAGAGAAATTGGGTCCTGGGGCCTGCAATCGGCATAGTGGTTGAGGCATTGGACTCCCATATGGCCAATCACGGTTTGAGTCTGGGATCTAGAAGCCTGAAAATTACACCAGGCGTGAGTGCGTGTGTGCCCATAATCCCGAAAGGAGAATGGAGGAGAAGAGATTGCAGCATGGCCATACCCACTGGGGTGGTGATGTCTCACTTTCCCTCTGTCTGTCTCTCTGGTGAGCACACTATCCCACCTAGTGAACCTGACACAAGCCAGACATGCCAACCATCTGAAGATCCAAGGGGCTGTAGTACTGGAGAAAGGGGTCACAGCATGACCAGACATTTTTTAGGGTGCTTGCGTCTCCCTCTCTCTATCTCATGTGCTTATGCACACATTCTCATCCACAAACAAAGGAAAGTACTTTTAATTTAGGCAATTTTCTATAGTTAAGCGTGTTAGTAGTGAGGTGCTTTCTTAAGTCAAGAAAAATTAGGAAAAGAGAATGATAAGACACCATACTGTTTGGGTTTGTATTTTTTTAATTAAAAAAAAAAAGTTTTTGCTATAGAGTGCATGTGCTCGCCAGAAAGACAGAGACAGAGACAGAAAGCGAGACTCAGCCAGTAGGGGGTATGGTCACTTCACAATCCCTTCTCCTCCATTCTCCTCTTGGGATCTTGGGCATGCATGCACATGCGCCCGGCATGAGTTTAAGCCACCACGTCCGGGACTCGAACCATGGTGGACTAATGGGAGTCCAGCAACATAGCCTTCATGCCAACTGCTGGTCCTGAGACACTATACTGGTTTTATTAGCAAAACTAATTTTTTTCTAGTTTTATCTTTACCAAAGCAAGCATTTCCACTAAGACTGATACTTTTCAAAAGAAAAGGCACCAGGTCTCATTGTTTTTATAAATGTCTATTACTTCAAGCCAGATTGGAATTATCCATCATTTACAAAATATACAAGAATTCAAAAGCTTCATGAAAAAATGGAACTGAAGTTTTATTTTCATGAGAAAATGTTGAAATCTATACATAGTTCTTTCATAAGACACATATTTCATGAATTTTAAAAATATCTCTTACACGTTTAATAAAAAATAAAGCAAATTAATTTTGATATAAAGTATAAACCAAAAAATAAGATAGGGCATATTTTGTAAAACCATCTACTCAGAGCAACATCAGAGAAAGAAAAGGAAAAGTAATCATTAAAAAGAGAATGTTGCGTTGATATAGCACATTGCATGTTTTAATTAAAAATAATTAAAATATAAACAAATCACCTTGCTTTTACCTCAGGAGCAATAGGAGTCACAGAGCAACTATGTGCTATTTAAAATAGGTGATAAAAACATACATGACAGTAAATGGTAATTTTCTCTTTTGTAATAAAGAACATACAGTAGTACTGTAAAATTTGATCATGTCAGTTTCCATTTTAGTAAAGATTATAGAATCCAATAGGTTAGAGATTACTAAAGATTTGGTAAGAATGATTCTGGAATCCCTTGGCTTAGAGTGTTAGTTTCCTTGAAAAAACACTGTGTCGAGTATTGAACAAATTACACGTTTATCAAAATTGATGATGTATACTTAAGTATATGGGGAGAAAGGCCTGGGACTAGAAAGGGGAAGAAAAATGGGCTATCTATTAAAAGTTCCTTCCAGCTTTGGCCCTAGAATAATGTAAGAAGAGACCATCAGCAAAACATGAATAGAAATAATCTTCTGAAAAAAATATTAAAAAGAAACCAAGGGTAAAATGAACTGAATGAAAATGAAAATAGCTTGATAGAGAAGAAAGTAGACACATTTAAAATCAAGAGTAAAAATAATCAAATTGGTGCCCCAGGTGCAAAGAAGGTAGAAAAATATTTTAGAACTCTGAGAAACATTTGAGAGCTGAATTAAACAGGCTAAATTAATCTTTGAGCAATTTTCTTACTGGGGAAGACTGAATTCATTTTTTTTACTTTAGTGAATTTATTAATCTCCCCATGGGCAAAAAAGTCATTTACATTTTTTAAGTACAGAAAGATCTGTGAGTTTTAAAAGCAGCTTTGTAAGATATGAGTCATCATTACAAGTATGTGAACAACTGGGTTTTAAAAGTCCTTTAAGTCTATACTATGAGAAATTTTAGAAATTCATGATTCAAATATCAGTATTCATGGAATGATTTTTTTGGCAAAGTAAACAGCAGGAAAGAAAGGCCAAGCAAAATTTTAAAAAGTGCTTAGTTATTATTAAAATTAAAATTATTAACTAATACATTATACTAAGCGCATATTAATTTTATATGGGAAGAGATGATACATGAGATTTTTCAAAATTATTAGCAGATTTGTATCATTTCTGTTTTACCAAAGACTATTTATTTAATATCTTCTGTGCATACACAGACAAACACAACATTTAAATTACTTCTGTTTTATCCTTGAAATAAGTAATTACACAATTTCCATATTTACCAAATGAGACTATTAGTTGAGTCCCCAAATAAGTAAATAAAAAGCATACTTTAAAATTATAATTTGACTCCCTACAACTATTAAAGTTAGTGCAAGTTAGTGTATCCAAATGCCTAACAAATATAACCTTCCAGTTTTGGAAACAAGAAATTAGAATCTCTGGGTATTATCAGAAATTCACAAAATATAAAGTTAATGCTATGGTCTGAATGTTGTTGTCCTCCTAATATTCAGGTGCTGGAACCTAAGCCTCATGCCCAATGTGACAGCATTCAGAGACAGAGGTTAATGTGTTAAGTCATGAGGGATCTGTTCTCGTGACTGTGGTTAGTGCCCTTTGGAAAGTGATTGAAAGCAGCTGTATTGCTACTCTTTCTATGGAAGGACACAACAAGAAGGCACCATCTTTGAAGCACAAACAAATTTCCTACCAAATAACAACTACTGACACCTTGATCTTGGACTCCCAGAAATGTAGGCAGCAAGTTACCTAGTCTAAGGGATTTTGTTATATTCACCCGCATGGATTAAGATAGTCATAAAATATTTCCAATGTTCTTTATTCGCTTTCCTCATTATTATAAGTAATTTTTTTAATTGTTTATTAAATAAGAAATGGTAAATATAATGACATTTACAAAAACTACAGCCTAAAGCAAGTATTTAAATAATGGAAAACCCCTGTGAATATCATTAGACGGTACTTGAAAACAGTACTATTCAAAATCTCCTATCAAGGGCATGTGTTAACCTGGCGAATTTCAGAACGCAGTTTGCCTTCAAAATGTTATTTTGGTGGATACCACTAACAGTGGTAATTAAGTTTCAATTGGAAAATAAAAACTATAATATTTTTCCCTATTCTTAAAGTTTTTTTGTTTTTCTTTCTTGTTTTTTTTTTGTTTGTTTGTTTTGTTTTTTCTATTAAGTTGCCTTAGAATTTGGATTTTGTAAAACATATATTTTCTCAAAAATGCTGGCAGGAATTCCCAGCGGACCTACTGGTTGGAGGTGTATGTCCGTGTCTGTGTGCTGAGTGTGCCCAATGCATGTGAAGCTTTCCTTCAAAGTAGCATTTTCTCTGTTAATCCCAGTGACATAGACTCAACCTGATATGGAACATCACGCGGCTCCAATGCTACTTTATAAGACATAGTCTGTAAGACAGAATAATTTCTTTATTGAGCAGAGGAAAGAAAGACTGAATGAGAGAGTAAATGAATATAATAAAAGTTTAGAAAGCTTTCAGAAATTTGTGAAATCGGGACCAGCAGTTAGCATAATGGCTATGTCGCTGGACTCCCATGTAGTCGAACACAGTTTGAGTCCCAGACCCGGTGGCTTAAACTCACGCCGGGCGCATGTGCGTGCGTGCCCAAGATCCCGAGAGGAGAATGAAGGAGAAGGGATTGCAGCATGGCCATTCCCCCTGGGGGGTGTTTTCTCCCTTTCTGTCTCTCTGTCTCTCTCTGTCTGTCTGGCAATCGCATGTACCCTATAGCAAAAAGCCTCTCCAAAAAAAAAAGAAAGAAGAAGAAATTTATGAAATTAAAATTTCATTTTAGTTTTTGAATTACCAAAGCTTTCAAAAGCAGATTGATAAGACTTGGTGGTTATAAAAGCTTCTTAAATATCTTAACTAGTTGAATGTATAAGAAAACCTATTTACTTTTAGATCAGTTTGGGGGAGAAATATAAAATTGACTTCTAAAGTGGTGAAACAAAAACATTTAGTATGTATCCCTAACTCCCCACTTTATGAGAAAACATTCAGTGATGATATTTATACACATTAGAATGCAGAGAAATCCCCTATTGAGTGTATGCTTTCAAATGCTATTGATGAGGGACCAGCAGTTAGCGTAATGGCTATGTTGCTGGTCTCCCATGTAGTCTACCACAGTTCAAGTCCCGGGCCTGGTGGCTTAAAACTCAAGCCGGGCATGTGTGCATGCGTGCCCAAGATCCCAAGAGGAGAATGGAGAAGAAGGGATTGTGGCATGACCATCCCCCGAGGGGGTGATTTCTCGCTTTCTGTCTCTCTCTCTCTGTCTGGTGAGTGCACATGCCCTATAGCACAAACCTCTCCAAAAAAAAAAAATGCTATTGATGATATGATCAGTATCCCACTGGATTTTTTTCTAGGTTTATTTATTTATTTGTTTGTTTACTTTTAATTTTTCAAGGAGCACATATGCTCACTAGAGAGAGAGAAAGAAAATGAGAGTAAGCACTCCTTCCTCATGAAGGATGGCCACACCGCAATTCCTCTTCCTCCATTTCTCTTTTCGGGATTTCTGGCACACATACACATGTACCCAATATGTCAAGCTGCTCAGTCCAGGACTAGTACCACGCAGTGAGCCAAATGTGATCCCATACCGTGAGCTGGCCCTAGGCTTATTCACACATTTTCTCCATGAGAGAAAGAGAAAAAGAAAGACAATACCCTCAGCAGAGGTTTGATTCCACAATCCATCACCAGTCTCACCTGTGTCCAGCATGTTCTAAGAGACTCTGGATGTGAGTCCAAAATGTTCCATAGTAGGTCAGCCTCACAAGCCCTGTGCTTCACAGCTAAACCGCCATTCTGCCCCTTTACTGGGATTTTTAATAATCTAGAAATGACTACTGGGTTCCTTTCTTGAATTAAAATGAATCGTCTATAGTCCTTTGTCATACAGTATTCTGTAGGATTCATTTTCACTGAATCCTTCATTCCGTACTTGATACTGTATTTGGGATGCGACTTTCATAATATTAGGTCAAGAAAGTCATGTCATTTATTTCTGTGTTTTTCTATCAAAAATGCGTCATGACTTTCCTGACAACCCAATATCTTCATCAGCTTAACAAAATTATTCCTTACCTTAGGCCTTTTCCATAGAATTTTATCATTCAGAAAAAGGTGTAGATTTTGTAACGTGTGTTCATATTACAATGCAGTCTCTCTTTGAGGTCATTTAAAATGTTGGACCAAATGGTTGGCACCATTTTTTTTTACATTTGCATTTGCAAATATATTTAAGTATCACTGTAATATACACCTATAAGCTAGTCTTCATGTATGCCAATTACTCCCATTTTCCTACCCTTCTTCTATTAAATTGAATTAAATTGGCCGAAACCAGCCTACCTATTTGGGTGATAAAATATGGCCAAGGCAGTCTCTACACATATTGAACAGTAACCTAGCTTGGTGGGTAAGCAAGCTGTAACCTAAGATTGTACCCTGGTAACTGAGCAGAGTTTCAGTCAGACATACAGCCAACCCCTCAGTCACTCAGACACTGAAAGCTGCCAGATCATGTGGCAGAAACCGAAAGATTGAAAGATATAATAACAGGGAGAGCAAGTGCAGATACTAGAAACTGTTGAGGATGGGGTGGGAAGTGGGAGATATAGACACAAGTAGAAAACGTTTAACAGACGCAAGAATGGAAAGTTATTTCTTGAAGATGACGTATATGGAAGGTCTTTGACGTAATTGATATGCACTGCATACATGCTGTGAAAATCTATTCAGTACACTGTACTGATGCACAATGATTATATGTAAATTTTTTAGAAGACTGACAAAAGGGCAAAATGCCAACTGCAGCCACTCAGTTTCTCTCTGTCACCTCCTTTTCTCAGCCAAATTATTAGTAGAAGCCTCTCATCTGTGTTAGTTTTATGGAATAAGCTTTTCTTATAGGATCCACATGTTGTAAAGAGTTTGTTAAACTACAGCTAAATTCAGCATCTTTCAACAAGTAAATTAACATCTTATAAAATTCTTTTGTCCCCAACTAAAACGCTATAACTAACTTAACCCTGTTACTCTACTGCCTTCACCCAATGATGGTGAAGATCACAATTGTGTGGTGTTATATCTGAATTAATGACCCCTTGTATTGATCTACAAGATATGCCATTGGGTGACCATGAGTTAATACTTTCTGTTGATTGATCTTATGCCAAAAGTCTGAAAATAAAATATCAAAAAAAGGAATGCTGTTACAACCCAATCTGCATAGCAAGCTTTAGCTTTCTGTAAGGTGTTTTAGCTACTCATCCTATCTTAACTGGGTCTTTGCCTACTCTTCTTTCTTTCTTTTTTTTTTTTTTAGAGGGTTTTGCTAGAGGGCGCGTGCGCTCGCCAGACAGACAGAGAAAGACAGAGAGATAGAAAGTGAGAAATCACCCCCCAGGGGGGATGACCACATCGCAATCCCTTCTCCTCCATTCTCCTCTCGGGATCTTGGGCACGCACGCACACGCGCCCAGCGTGAGTTTAAGCCACCAGGTCCAGGACTCGAACCATGGTCGACTACGTGGGAGTCCAGCGACATAACCATTATGCTAACTGCCGAGGTCCCTCTTCTTTCTTATTTTAGGAAAATGATGATATTTAAGCCTGAAGTCTCAGCTCTGATACTAACATCTATTTCTGTATTTATTTATGTCTGTCTATATGTATAATAAATATGTATGGTGACTTTCCTGTCTCTTTACAGTATTAGCAAATTAAATTCAAAGAGCTATATAATTGACTTTAAGAAAAAACTAAGTACTCGGGGTTGGCAGGTGGCAAGGTAGTCAAGGGCACTGGACTCCCACATGGCCAACTATGGTTCGAGTCCCAGACCTTGTGCTTGCTTTCTCACTTTCCCTCTCTCTCTCTTTCTCTATCCTTCCTTTATCAAATTAAAATAAGTATAAATAAAAGTTAAATAAATAAATAAAATAATTCTAAAAATAGTAAGTACTTATATAAAAGAAGTACTCTATTAAAAATAATAATAAAAATAAATAAATGAATAGACCCACATATTTTTCAGATTCGCATGACTTGGGTAATATTTAGTAAATATCAGATCATTGGGAAAATCAGGACATATTTGTTTCTGTCTTTTTATGTGAAAATGTGTCACGACTTTCCCATTAACCCACTAATAATATTATTGGTTCAACTAAAATAGACATGTCATCTGAGTTTTTAAAAGTATAATTAAGACATGTGCATAACTGGGACCAGCAGTTAGCATAATGGCTATGTCACTGGACTCCCACGTAGTCGACCGTGGTTTGAGTCCCGGACCCAGTGGCTTAAACTCACACTGGGCGCATGTGCGTGCGTGCCCAAGATCCCGAAAGGAGAGTGGAGGGGAGGGAATTGCGGTGTGGCCACCCCCCTTGGGGGGTGATTTCCTGCTCTCTGTCTCTTTGTCTCTCTCTGTCTGTCTGGCGAGCACACACACCCTATAACAAAAACCTCTCCAAAAAAACAGAAAAAGACATGTGCATAATTTTTCTGGCCAATATTTGCTGATAAAATAAACTTTATTTCTCTATATTTCAAAGTTTATTAGTGGAAAGAATGGTTAAAGATGATGACTAGTTATTTAATATTTTATCTTTGCAAGTAATCCAGGCATAATTATTAAGCAAATGTGAGTTAAGTGGATCTAAGTGAAATAAAGTTCCCATGTAAAAGACATTCTTCCTATACAAGATGTCCTTATTTTTCTTATCATCCAGAATGGAGAGCTGAGCCTGAGGAAAATCTATACAAACTCAATTTGATCCTCAGGCCTAGTATGAAAAAACCCTAAGAGAATGGAGATAAAATTTTGCCCCTTCTACAGGTTTTTATTACAATGGGACTGAAAATATTTCTAACTGTTAATAAAGATGCTATCGTTAACAAGTAGCACTATCATAAAGCATATGCTTCTAAAAATTATGACTCATTAATTTTCCAATCCATAATATTGCTGGTGGGACAAAACGATCACTATTGCTTGCTTTCCTGTATTTATTAAAAGCTCTCTATGCGTTAAACATTTTAATTAACATGTGTGACTAATATTATTTAAAAAAAAATAAGGGGAAAACCCATTATGTAAGTATATAAGGAAAGTAAAATGGTTTTGGTGAAAAAAATTGTTTAAAGGGCATGAAGATATATTTTTGTTAAAAATAATAATTTCGTCTAATTCAGAGGTTTAAAGATTGCTTCAAAATACAGATTTAGGAAGGAAATAGAAACAAGGCAAGAAGAAACTATTAAGAAGAGAAATATGTGAAGACAGTTATAAGAATGAAAATGTGTTTTTGGTAAAGAAGGTTGAAAAGGGAATTTTTTTTTTGATATAAGAATTTTGTGTGTTGGGAACCAGCAGTTGGCGTAATGGCTATGTCGCTGGACTCCCACGTAGTCGACCGTGGTTCGCGTCCCGGACCCGGTGGCTTAAAACTCACGCCGGGCACGTGTGCGTGCGTGCCCAAGATCCCGAGAGGAGAATGGAGGAGAAGGGATTGCGGCGTGACCATCCCCCCTGGGGGGTGATTTCTCGCTTTCTGTCTCTATGTCTCTCTCTGTCTGGCGAGCGCACGCGACCTATAGCGAAAAAACCTCTCCAAAAAAAAAAAAAAAAAAAGAATTTTGTGTGGTCAAAATGACAATGGAAGAGCAAAAGTAATTTTTGTCCTAAAGTATCCACACCCACATTGCACTGAAATTTCAAAGTCTCAATAGTTGGGATCATGTCTTACTTAGAGGGACCTCTGGACCGTTATTACAACACATCTCTGGAGACTCTACAGTGACGCTAACCAGGAAAATTTTTCTCTGGAAACAGTTGGCACTACAAGATGTAGACGGCTTTCCCAAGATCAAGGATCAAGACATCTCTAACGTCATAAAGCCTATCTTTCCTACTCTTACTTTCTACTGTACTTACCCTTTCCAATTATTTTCTTTTTTTTTTTTTTTCAGAGAGATTTTTGCTATAGACATACACACACACAGAGAGAGAGAGAGAGAGAGAGAGTGAGAATTCACCAACTCACCCCCCAGGGGGGATGTTCACACTACAATCCTTTCTCCTCCGTTCTCCTCTCAGGATTATGGGCATGCATGCACTCCTGCCTGGTGTGAGTTTCAAGCCACAGAGTCCAGGACTCAAAACATGGTCAGCCATTTTGGAACCCAGCTCCTTAGCCACTGCACCCTCTGGCCCCATCCTTTCCATTTCTGCACAAGAAATCCATAGGACAATAATATGTGAATGCTCTAAGAAAGTGTATGCTCAGGGTCAGCAGATGGCATCACAGTTACATTGCTAAACTTGTACCTGGTGAGAGCTGTTTGAGTCCCAGACCTAGTGGCTTGAAAAATCTTGCCAGGTGTATGTGCATGCATGCCCAAGATCCCAGGAGGAGAATGGAGGATAAGGGATTGCAATGTGGCCATCCCCCCAGAGTGGACGATTTCTCAATTTCCCTCTCACTGTCTCTGTCTCCTTCTCTCTGGCAAGTACACACACCTTATTGCAAAAACTTCTGAGAAAAGAAAAAGACAGTGAAAGAAAGAAAGGAAGGAAGGAAGAGAAAGAAAGAAGAAAGAAAAAGAAAGTATATGCTCGGGGCCAGTAGGTCCAGTAGGCGGTATAGTGGTTGGAGTGCTAGATTCCCACGTGGCCAACTGAAGTTCGAGTCCTGGACCCAGCAACTTGAAACTCAAGCCAGACATGTGTGCACGTGTGCCCAAGATCCCAAAAGAAAAATGGAGAAGCGAATGTGGTGTGGCCATCCCTCATGGGGAGGGAGGTGATTTCTCACTTTCTGTCTCTCTGTCTCTCTGGTGAGTGCACACACTCTATGCCAAAAATCTTTCAAAAGAAAAAAACAAGAAAGTGTGTGCTCTAGCAAGAAGCCATTATTGAGTCTTAGGCTAATGCCAAAATAAATCAGAAGGTCATTCTCTTAATGCCATGTCCCCAGTGAGAAACACCTTGGGACCCAAAGGAGAAGTGAAAAGGGTAACCTTAATATTTATGTTTGTGCACAGGCACACATATATATGGTGTTTTAGCCATGTTTTTTCTCTGTGGTGCTACTCCTGTTTCAGCCTCCCATGTAGTTCAGATTATGGGCATGCATCACCACACTCAACTTTTCAAGACGAACCAAAACAAACCTGAGGCTTCCATGTGGCCTCAATCTGCCAAGCAGCAATATCCACCATGTGCTACCACATCTGAGTTTGTCCTTGATATTTTAAACATCAGCATGTATTGCTTTCTTACTGGCTAGAAGTAATACACTAACATGCCAGTTGGTAGCCTAATCACTACCAGGTAGAGAAAATCTGTCCAGGTGATGCCTACAGAAAGTATATCGTGCCTCACGCAACATATATTTGAGATGTAAGAACTGTCTCTGTGAGTACTAGTGACTTTTTATGACACTAGATTAAATCTAGTAGGACTACATGCCACTGCATGTGGTTACGCAGCCTTGCAGCATGCCATAGGGAGACTATGATAGTCTTTGAGCAAGTTTCCCATTATTTAAGAATTATTCACATCTACAGTCAAATAGTTAACTGACCCTTGGTCAAATGAACTAGGTGGCCCTCCTTTTTGAGGGTTTATAAGCGGGTCCATGGAGAATTCACTTGCTATGTCCTTCTTCTTCACTGATTTGGGTCTTGTTATTTGGCCTGACTCCTAGCTTCTAAATGAATTTTGCTTTAAGTTCCCTTAATCATAAGTCAAAGCCGTCAATAATGAAAATTAGTACCCATAATGAACAAGATGAGGATGAATTGGTTTCTACAAGGGAAAGGTCTCACTGGGGTTCCTAAAGGCTCACTCCTGTGGTAGTGAAATGCCATGTACATGAAATTGAAAGCTTATTCATAAGTTGGGAAACATTTGGGAATTTGTAGCTAACTGGACCTCTCAGGTATTCAGGCAAGTAGTGTTCAACCTCTAGCGATTGGATGGGAATATTGTATCAAGGAAAAACCCTTACAAAGAACATCATACAGCTCTTAATCTCCTTTTTGTCCATCTCAGGGCTTATGCACAGTGCTTAACAAAACCACCCACAGCACCAACTTTTTCTTTGAATTTTTAAGAATACAGAGAGCTTAAATAAAAGTATAGCTAGTGCCATTTCTGCAGACATGACCACCAAATTCAGTAAGGAAATTTCTCACAAAAGGAAGCATAACATGTTTGTGGAAACAACTGATTTGCAAGCATTCTGAATATGAATATCAATCGTTGCTATTCTAAAGTCTTCTAACCTTCACATATTTTTACTGGGTCTCATATTATTGTGACTCATGTCACCAGACTCTGATAAAATTGAATACTTCCTTAATCAGGTTACTTCGCAGCAAACCATGGTCTTCAACAGCCATCATACTCTAAACAAGGACTGTGAGATGGGACCAGTGGATGGCATAGTGGTTGTGTTGCTAGAATCCCACATAGTCAATTGTGGTTCAAGTCCTAGACCTGGTGCTTTAACTCACACTGGGCACTTGTGCATGTGTCCCCAAAATCCCAGGAGAAGAATGGAAGAGGAAGGACTGCACTATGGCCATCCCCTCTGAGGGGGAGATTCCTCTCTTTCTGTCTCTGCTTTTCCAGCGAGTGCACATGCCCTATAGCAAAGAAAAAAAAAAAAAGATATAGTAGTAAATGCTATGAGGATGTGAAGCTAACTAACTGAGACCGTGTTACACTGCTGGTAGAATAAAAATTGTAGGCTGCCAGGCCAGCCCCATAGCACAGCAGTTAAGCACAGTGGACAGGGAACAGGGAACTGAATCCCACATGTCTGGCTGCAGATCAAATCTCTGCTTGGAAAACATGACAAAACTCAAAAACAAAACAAAACAACAACAACAACAAAAACAAACAAACAAAAAAAAACAAGGACTGTGAGAAATTGGACCTAACCAGTGCTGAGCTATCCTTTAGGCTATTGAAAAGATTGATAGTTCCAGGAGTCATGGGGCAGAATGGTGGTCCTCCTGTGATAAAACGCAATGCTCTGTGAAGTTGACACACATGGAGGGTTCCAGGTTCATATCAGGAGACCTCCCTGAGCATGCTGGGAATGTTCTTGCCCATGATTCAGGGCTGCTGGAAGCAAGTGGCAGTCAGGACTGTGTGGGGTGCTGTCTCTTTGTTTATACCTCTTGTTCTTGAAAGAAATAAGCAGACTTTATAAAATACTTACAAGAGTCATGATTATTTCTCTTTCTAAAATAATATTACTGTCATGATAGCATTTTATTTATACTTTAAATGATTTTATTCTTTAGTATAAAATTCATCATCCTAACACAATAGCAATTTCATTGTCAGTTTTACAAAAGACCCTTAAAGGCTCCATTTCCTGAAATATCACCAACACTAGTAATTAACAACGACAAAAAAAATACAAGTTTCTACTTTTTTATATAAAATCTTCTAATATTGTAGAAGATAAATCTAATAATTAAAACTGAGGAGACAGTCAAAATCCATCTCTGGGTCAAATTTAGCCTATAAGGTCATCTCTATAAATATAGTCACTACTTTACATATCAGAAGAGATCTAGGGAGGAAAGGAAGAGTTAGAAAGCAAGCCAGGAAAAGGCAGAGGCCAACACATTTCAAGCAAGGAGCTTGCTCTAAACTTCTACTCCCTGAGAAATGGTACAAAAGTTTGGAACACCATGTTCTCATCAATTGTGGAAGTTTTGTATAGATTACTTTAGAATAGTTTTGTCTATTTAATCAATTTTGTGTATAGCAAGACAGTAACTGTAGTGATAATGACTATTTCTTCTCAACTTCAACTTACCATGGTTAAATCAGTTACATTCTAGGTGTCTTTTCCTATTTTGAATATGACATATAGTTTGCAATGTAGGAAGATGGAAGCATAAAATAGCATAATTCTGATTTCACTTTTCATAAATGCCTACTGACCTTCTACATTCATTTTTTTTTTATTTTATGAGAGAGAGAGAGATGGGTATTTTTGATGCAGTTTTCTCCTGCCACAATTCTCTTGTCCCAGCCTTGCAACTAGCTGGAATTACAGGCATGTGCCACCATGTTGGGTTTGCCGAGGGTGGTCTGGGAACTGAACCTGGGACTCCCAGGTGTTCCCAGCTACACAGCAGCACCCTACTGCTTATGCTACCACAACTAGTCTTCTGTGCTTATTTTTTAAATAATCATTCCTTTTCAAAGTGTAAAGTGTGACATCTCTCTTGTAGTTTGGTTATGAATGTTTGAGAGAACACCTTTCCAGTGTGAACCCGGGAAATGCACAATAAAATGTATCCATTCTTATGAACAGATGGATAAGAAGATTAACTAAAATGTAAATCACATGCTTGAAAGAGCTTAAATTGCAGGAGGTGAATGTTCTTTAAGAAATACCTGGCTCTTATTCTGGAGGCGGCCATTACAGAGATGGAATTTTCTTTGAAACACCCAGATGTGGTGACTTTGACCAGACTATTTTGACATAGCTTCTCAAATAGGATTCAGTGTTCAAGCTCTATTAGGAGTTTACATAAAGTGCTAGTGATTTCCTTTCAGCTGTTACTCACCTAGAGAAGTGGGTTAAACACTATGAAACAAGACTTGTGTCTAAATCACCCAAGTGGATAATCTCTTAGATCAAGATACACTTTCATCTGGGCAAAACTAAAGAAGAAAGGAGATGATGGAGAGCACTGTTCATAGAGAATCCACTAGAATATTCTCACAAACGACAGTCTTTCCCATGGGAATTCTATCAACGTCTTACGGGGCTGCAGAATCTCACAGAAGGCAATGATGGGTCTTGTTAAAGACTGAATTATGCTCCCCCCAATTCATACATTGAAGTCCTAATTCCCAGTACTCAGTGATGTGACTGCCTTCTGTAGGTAAGACCTTGAAAAAGATAATTATGTTAAAATGAGTGGCCAGACAGTGGCACATCAGAACTTGACACTCTGCAAGGCACACGGGAAGGTTCCCAGTTTTCATCTGGAGACCTCTCTGAGTGGAGCAGACACACATGTGTCCTTGAGACAGGGTTGGCTGTGGCCAGGAGTGGATTGCCACATCAAGACCTTGTTGGGAATATTGTCTCTCTCTCTCTCTCTCTCTGAAGAAATAAATAATACACTTTCAAAGGTTATTAGAGGTTATTAGAATGGACTAATTCAATGTGACTGGTATCCTTATAGAAAGGAGAAATTTACACACATGTGGTCATAGCAGATTTGGGTGCAGTGAAGAGAGGTCATGTGATAACATGGAGGGAAGGTGGCCAATGGCAAGCTAGGAAGAGAGGCCTCAGGAGAAACCAAACCTGTCAGCATCTTAATCTTGGATTTTCAGCTTCCAGATTGCAAAACAATTAATTTGTTGTTTAATAGTCCACCTAGTCTGTAGTATTTGTTCAGTAGCCCTAGCAAAGCAATACATCTATATTTGGCAGTTAGCTTAAAAGAAACCAATGAGGTCTATGCATCTATATACTTTCTCAACTCTGACTGTGCAAGTGTAGATAAAGATTCAGTGTTTTTGAACAAGGGACATGAATCTTGTGAAAGAAACAATCATTGATTATATCAGGTGAGACTTCTATTTTTCTTAAGATCATTGCTAGGAGCCAACAGGTAGTGTAGTGATTAAGGCACTGGACTCCCACATGGCTGACCGCAGTTCGAGTCCCAGACCTAGTGACTTAAAACTCATGCTGTGTATATGTGCAAACATTCTCAAAATCCAGAAAAGAGAATGGAGGAGAAGAGGTTGCAGTGTGGCCATCCCTGCCTCCTAAGGAGGTGATTTCTCACTTTCCTTCTCTCTGTCTCTGTCTTTCTCTCTCCAGCAAGCATACGTGCCCTATGACAAATATCCAAAAATAAAAAAATAAAAAGATCATTTCTGGTCAAATTTTAGAAGTTAGAAACAGATGGTGAAGGTCAGTGATGTTTTTAAGCAAGCTACTCTGAGAACAGGATGATTTGTATTCCCCAAGGAGGGGGGGAAGAACAATAGGTATGCCAAAACTCTGCAAGAGAGCAAGAATTACAAGAAAAATAAAACTTCAGAGCACTTGAAGAAGGGAAAGGTTTTTGACTTTTCACTTTTCTGGTGCAGAAGACAGATGTCTCTCGATAGTTGGAAAAACACAAAACGGAAGAAAGGGAAGTGTATTTTAAAACAGGTGTGCTGAGACCAATGCCTCAGTAACATATGCATACAAATAATCAATACGACAGGACAAAGGAAACTTACCAAATGGTCAGAGAAAGTCATCCTTGCTTTATGGCTCATTTCCAAGAAGTGAGCAATCTTTTTTTGATAAGATGTTTAGGAAAGATAGGTAACGTAAATGTAGATTTTTATTAATAATGTTAATATCAAAGATAAGCAACAACTTTAGAACTTCATTACCGCTAACAGTTTTAAGCTGCAATTTAACTTTCATTTAAAAGTCGAATCCATTTGAAGTGGACAGAGTGATGAGTTTGACAAATTACGAATGAAGCCATTACAAGAAAATAGAGAATAATCCTATTATTCCAGAAAGTTCCTTTATGCCCACTCCGATTCAACCCCACCAGCTCTGGCCCTAATCAGCCACTGTTGTACTTTTTTCCATCATTATAAATTAGTTTGTTGCTTCTAGATTTTCACATGGATAGAATCATACAATATGTACTTTCCTATATCTGGCTTCTTCGCTCTGGATTATGTTTTTCAGATCCACGCCTGTCACACTTTTTAGTGGTTTGTTCCTTTTTATTGCTGAGTAATACCCTATTGTGCGGCTATTACTACAGTTTGTTTGTCTATTTACAGCCTACAGATAGGAATTTTTTTCCAACTTTTGGCTAATATGAATAAAGCTACCATGATCATTCACAAAGCAAGTCTGTATCTAGACATATATTTCATTTCTCTTTGGAAAATACCTGAAAAAGAATTGCTAGATTATTTAATACGTGTATGGTTAACATTGTAAGTAACCGCCAAACAGTTTTTCAAAATGAGTGCATCATTTTACATTCCAAATAGAAATACATAGACGTTCCAAGGCCGACATTTGTTATGGCTAATGTTTTCAATTTCTGCTATTCTAGTGGATGAGTAATAGTATCCCATTCTGCTTTGGAACTTCATTTCCCTGATGACTAATGGTGTGGAGGATCTTTTCATGTGCTTATTGGCCATTTGTAGATCTGCTATTTTAAAGCAGCTGCTCAAATCTTTTTCC
>NW_006204359.1:60602-68210 GCF_000334495.1 Tupaia belangeri chinensis
GCGACATCATTGTATTTATTTTCCCTTGCTATCGAGTTGAATGAGTTATGGCTACAAGAAGATCTTGGTCAAATATATGTATACACATAAAAAATATTTTCTTCCATTAGGTGGCTTTCCTTTTCCTTCTCTTAATAAAATCTTTCAAAGAGTGCGTTTTAAAGTTTTGGAAAAAGCCTAATTTATCAGTTTATTTTCTTGAATGACTAATGCTTTTTATGTTTTAGAAAATATTTGCCTACCTCCTCCCTCAAGGTTCAGGATATTTATATATGTATATTTATATACATATACATATATAGATGTAAAAATTATAACTTTTAGCTATTTAACTATTACATTTAAGCCTACAATTTATTTCAAGTTAATCAACACGTATGACATGAGCTAAAAGTCAGTTTTTTGTTGTTGTTCCAACACCACTTGTTTGGAAGTATATTCTTTATCTGCTGAATACAGTGACATTTTTGCCTGCAACTTAATGATGTGTGGCATATTTCTGGACTCACTAGTCTCTTCATTGATTGATAGATCTATCCTTGTGCCAACATCACACTGTCATAATCACTGTCTCTTTAGAATAATGAAATATATGTTCAATCACTCCATCCCCTCAATGATATGAAATAGAGTAGTTGACAAGTATCAAGCCATGTAGAAACAGATTTAGAAATACTGCTTTTATATTGAAGAAATAACTTTGGAGGGTTTGGTTATTTCTGAGCCACAAAAATAAATATGTCCTCACACCATGATAACACTTCCAGTGAAGCACTTTTATTTTACAGAAAAGTAAAAGACATATCCATACAGATCTACAGAGAGAGCAAGTCAGCTAAAGTCATGCCCCAGCCTGATTTAGAGACTAAGAAACTTCAAAATGCATGTAATCAGAAAAATCAACTTCTGAATTCTAGTACTCAGCTCCAGAACTTATGCTTATAGGGAGACTCACAAGGAAGCTGGAGAACGTGGAACATAGAAATGACAGACCGTGGAGAAAATGATTCACTATAGAATACCAACCATCATGGGAATACTAGACATGTGTCAGTGGTGTGCCTGGAGAGCAATAGCTACCAGAAATACAAAGGAAAGAGAAATAAAGTAGAAATTACAAAGAATTCAAGCAGAAATGATTTAAACAAAAAATGAGATACATGAATAAAAAGAAAAAAAATGAAGTAACTTTTAGAAGTGGAAAGAATTACAGAGAATGTGATAGAAACAGAAGATAGGCAAAGAAGATAAAGTATATACTTATAAGCATCCATAAAGAAAAAGAAGAAATCGATGGAACAGAATTAATATATAAAACTATTTTTCAAGAAAATTTCTTTGGAAATAACAGAAAATCTAAATATACATATTGAAAAGGCCTACTGTATACCCTAGAAAACTTGTGTACCCTATTAAGTGCAGGTGGCACAGTGGTTAAGGCACTGGGTCCCACATGGCCAACTGTGCAGCTCAAGACCTGGACCTGGGAGCTTGAAAAATACACCAGGTACCTGTGTGTGCATGCCCCAAATCCTGAGAGGCGAATGAAGGAGAAGGATCACAGTACGGTCTTATTCCTAGGAGGGGATTTCTTACTTTCCCTCTCTTTCTCTCTTTGGCAAGCACATGTGTCCTATAGCCAAACAAAAAAAAAAGAATTTATTTATTGAGAAAAGAATTTTTTCAGGGCCTCAAGAAAGCAGTCATTGAGAAAGTTCAGAAAATCTGATTGACAGATTTCTCAGCAACCAAATAGAAAGCAAGAAAACAGTGGACCATTTTAAATGAATTCTACAAATAAGGTAGAGCCAACAAACATTATATCTAGTTCGACTATTTTTATTTATAAAGCCAGTCTGGTTAGTTATGGACTTATTAACAAGTACATGTAAGGCAATACAAAAATGGAGCAACAGGGAACCAGCAGTTAGCGTAATGTCACTGGACTCCCATGTAGTCGACCGCGATTTGCATCCCAGACCCGGTGGCTTAAAACTCACGCCGGGCGCGTGTGCGTGCGTGCCCAAGATCCCGAGAGGAGAATGGAGGAGAAGGGATTGCGGCGTGACCATCCCCTCTGGGGGGTGATTTCTCGCTTTCTGTCTCTGTCTGTCTGGCAAGCGCATGCGCCCTATAGCAAAAACCTCTCCAAAAAAAAAAAAAAAAAATGGAGCAACACTTTTGGAAATTCAATAAAGTAAAGTTTGAGCCATGAATTTATATTCGGCCAAGCAATACTTTAAAGCTATAGAAAAAGAGTAACACGCAGAAACTCATGTCATACTCTACTTATGAGCCGATTCTGAGAAACTCATGAAAGAATGAGCTTTATCTAATCAAGATATTATTGGAAAATGGCAGCAAAGGACTAATGAGTTCAATTACTTAGTACATTCATATCGTTCTGGATCTGAATGTATTTGTACCCTTAAAATTCATGTTGAAATCCCAACCTCATGTAATAGTATTAGGAGGTGGGCCCTTGGAAAGTGCTCCTTTATAAAAGAGGCTCCAGAGAGATCTCTTATTCCTTGAACAGAGACACTTCATAATGAAAAATGTCAAAATTTACAATAAAGATCTAATTGTTACAAATCTCTATGCCCCCAAATAACACAGCAGTATTCTTCATAAAACAGAAATGACATATGAACAAAGAAGAAACAGTCATACACAAAAATCTTTAGCACATTAATTTCAATCTAAGATAAGCCAAGTGAATCAAAAAGACGTTATGGAAGACCTAAACAGTGTAACCAGTAGGTATGACACACACATCTACTACCTATACACATATATGTATACCACATGTATAAATAAATGTACACTTACATACACATATTTAACTTCCTACCGTGAAATATTCACAAATATCATATCACAAAATAAGTCAGAAGGAAGGGGATATGCCTATTCTACAGAGTGAGGTTGGAAGCCCAGGCTCTCCATCAGGCCTCTGTTGACAGCTGGAAGAGTGGGTGGTTACTGCTCAGTGGAGGTGGCAATTCTGGTCCCCCAAATGGCCTCCACTCACTCCATGAAGGGAGTTGGCCTCATCACCTGTGAGTGATAGCAATAGGCATGATACTCTTTTGGCTTCTTCCAGGTGTGGGTACCAGGTTACTCATGTCACATCAATCAGCACTATGGGGACTAGCAGTGGCATAGTGGTTAGGGAGCTGGACTCCCATGTGGCCAACCATGGTTCGAGTTCTGGACCAGGTGGCTTGAAATTCACACTGGGCACATGTACATGTGTGCCTGAAACCCCAAGAGGAGAATGGAGGAGAAGGAATTGTGGTGCGGTATGGACATGACCTTTTGGAGGTGGAGGTGATTTCTTGCTTTCTGTCTCTCTGCCTCTCTCTGTCTCTCCAGCAAGTGCACACACCCTATAGCAAAAATGTCTCTCAAAAATAAGAAAAAATAAGCATTATGGCCAGGGACCTGAGAGGGGAAGGGGTATCCCAGCAGGAACAAAGACACTGACTCCCCACTCAGCCTCTGACAACCATGACAGTTAGGGGTTCTCTCCTTCCAGCCTGCTAGATGTGGATTTCTGGGTCTCCACTACACTCTGTTGGTGGCGCTGAAGGCCAGCCACACATCTTCCTGGGGTACTTGGCTGGAGCAGAGTGGCTCTACAAACTTCTATCATGCTGGGCAGATCCTTGTCTGTTCCTTTTTCTAGAATGCAGGCTTTTCTCGTCCATTCCCATTGACATTATTACGTCCCTGGATCTTCAGTGCTCAGTACGGGTGTATGAGTCAGAAAGGAAAGTCCAGGGCCCAGCAGTGGCGACACAGTGGTAACACAGGAGCCCTGCGAGGTGGATGACAAATGGCAATTCAGATCCCCACCGTGGTACCAGGATCCTGAAAAGCTGGAGGACTCAGGAAAGAGAATTGAACTGTGACAAGACCCTGTCAAGGATATTCATCCTTTCCGTTTCTCATGCACACACTCTCCACCATGGAAAAAATGAAAAACTTTCTCCAGGTAGATAGATAGAAAAACAGAGATAGATGATAGATACAGTTAGACAGAAAAGAAGGTCAGAAAACTCAATGTGGTGCCATTTCTTGAGTCCTAACTTTCCAATCCAGTTTGCCTTCTTCCTTCTACCTTTCAAAGTTTTATATATATAAAAAAAAAATATATATATATATATATATGTGTGTGTGTGTGTGTGTGTGTGTGTGTGTGTGTATGCCATGTAGGTATCTGAGTATCTTTGAAATAAACTATACTTACTTTAATAAAAATTATTAACTTTTTGGAAATTGCTGAACATTAAGTAAAAGTCGCTGTTTATTAACTATTATCGGCATGCACTAGCTCTGAATGAACACTCTTATATCACATCTCACTCCTCAAAGTCTGGAGTTGGAAGACCTTTACAAGTACTTATTCCATCCTCAGGAAAACTAAGCACCTAGGTGTTCCTCTCTAGGAGACCAAGTTAGTATTTCAACCTAGAAAGCTTTCAGTTGCCTGCCTTTTTGGTTTCTTCTACTTGATGCTGAATGCTGAACTAATTCTGAAGATTTTGACTCATCTTACCAACTCTCTGTTTTCCTTCCACCTATAAGTAAGAACTAGAGAGAAAAAAACTGCAGGAGGCTAATAACATTACCTTCTTCCATTTATTCCACCTCTCCAACCTCTGATTAGAGTAGATTAGATGCCTATTTCTTTTTTTTTTCTTTTTTTATTTTTTTAAGAGCACAATGAATGCCTGGGACTAAAGTGGTGCCAAATAAATATTTGATAAATGAGTGAACAGATGGGATGATACCAAGTCTCTACCCTTTTCTTTGATGTAAGATCTTGCAGCCCACAATATGTAATTCATTAACCACTAGTCTCAGTTAGGCTACTCAAACACCATGTGCCCCGCCCAAATTTTTAAACCATCAAACCATCAAGTAAACTAGTTTTTTTTTTGTTTGTTTTTATTTTTTTTGGAGAGGTTTTTGATGTAGAGCGCATGTGCTCACCAGAAAGACAGAGAGAGACAGAGAGACAGAAAACAAGAAATCATCCCCCAGGGGAGACGGCCATGTCGCAATCCCTTTTCCTCCTTTCTTCTCTTGGGATCTTGGGCACGCAAGCACATGCACCCAGCATGAGTTTAAGCCACCAGGTTCAGGACTTGAACCGCAGTCGCCTACATAGGAGTCCAGCGACATAACCATTATGCTAACTGCTGGTCCCAAGTAAACCAGATTTTTAGAAATCATTCTCTGAAGATTTTTAACATATTCTTTTAACAAATTCTTTCCTGAGCGACTATTTTACTTAAAGTTTATAAAAGATGAAACATGGTTTCATTAATATATTTCAAACTGTACTACAAATCTACATCTTATTCAATAAGGCTGGTCCTCTCATTTTAAAATTATTACTGTAGTTTGACTGTATCATAAAAGGCTACATTGTAACAAGGTTCCTTCAGGGCAAAATAAAAATAGCAACAAGATTCAGAATCCTTGAATCATATACACAGCTAGGCACAGTACCTTGCCCATAACAGTGCCTCATAAATATTTATTGATTTGATTGGCTATAGGATTGTTCTTACATTAAAAGATTCTTGGGTTAAATTTGAAAAAAGTTCCCAAAAATCAGGACTAAGGTAACTAAAGAAGACTAGTGTTTTCAATTTACTATGTACTAATCATCAAAAAAAGATGCAGAGAATTTCTACACAAGAATCGAATGTGAAATAAAAAGGAACCTACACCATTACATCCCTTCCCGATTAGGTTCTAATAGGGAGTCAAAGGATTCTATATTAAAACTCTCTCCAACTGATATTAAATTGTACTTACAGGTGAGCTCACCAGAGAGAGAAAGAGAGACAGAGAGACCAGCAGGTGGCACAGTGGTTAAGGCCCTGGACTCCCACGTGGCCAACTGTGGTTTGAGTCCCAGACCCAGAGGCTTAAAACTCAAGCAGGGTGCATGTGTGTATGCCCAAAGACCCAAGATGAAAGTAGGGGACAAGGAATATTGCAGCATGGCAATCCATCTTGAGAGTGATTTTATTGCTGTTTCTTTTTCTTTGGCAGGTGCTTGTGCCCTATAGCAAAAACCTCTCAAAGAGAGAGAGGAAAAAAGAGAAAGCAAGCTGCCAGGTCCAGGACTGGAACCACAGTCACTCATGTGGGAGTCTAGTGCCTTAACCACCACCATGTTACCTGCTGGCCCTTCAACTGTCTTAACACTTTAACTATCTTGGGGATAAAGTCTGCCTTTGTAGTGACATTTCATATAGACTAACGACATACACAATACCTGGACAAGTAAAGGCACATACAGTACAACCAGAAGGGGACAGGCCTTTACCTTTTTCTTCTGCCAAATATGACATTACTTAGCTTCAATACAAAATAAACCTATCACTGCATTTCTCTATGCAATTCCCAGCTCCTGGGATGAAGGGAAAAAACTTGAAGTCTAATTGAAAGGATGTGTTTAAACAATATCAGCGACATAGACAGGAAAGATTGATCCTGATTCCCAGGATGAATTAATTTCCCTGTATATCGCAAAAAGAATAAGTATTCTTTTAAATTTAAAATTATTTTGAGTTATCTCCACCTCTTTCCTGGCAGAAATTAGGCAGCATTTTATCAAGAAAAGACTTGAAAAACAGTATGGGTTTAGTGGTTATGTACTAAGAGTATGATTAATACAGAGTTTTGTAAGTACAATTCAACCATAAAATTTATATTGATCTCGCAGTGTGCCTGAAGGTCCCATGGCACTGTCTCTAGCTTCATGTTTGAATAGAACAGACCCCGGGACTCTCTCCCCAGCCTCAGACACCCTTCTAATCTCTCTTCTAGTCGCCATCTCTGAGACCATCTTCTAGGCCATCTCTGTCTCTGGGAACAGCCAGCATGGTTTGTGGTTAGCTCCCAATTACAGATGAACCTATTCTACCGAGGTGGAGGCCTCCGCAAACGCCTCCGTCAATCTGCATCTGCGGCCGTCTTGCACCTACCTCTCGATGGGCTTCTATTTCCACCGTGACAAGGCGCTCCGCAGGGTGTGGGCCACTTTCGCGAGTTGGCTGAGAAGCACAAGGGCGCTGACAGTCTCTTAGAAACATGCAAAAGCAGGCAGCAGCCGCGCTCTTTTCCACAAGTGTAGAAGCCAGCTCACAACGAGTGGGAGTGGGGTAAAACCCTGGACGTCATGGAACCTGCCCTGGCCCTGGGAAAGAGCCTGAACCAGGCCCCTTTAGATCTTCATGCCCTGGGTTCTTCCCAGACTGACCCCCATCTCTGTGACTTCCTGGAGACTCAATTCCTAGATGGAAGTGTAACTCATTCAGAAGATGGGCAAATGGGCACAACCTAACTAACTTCCATATGCTGGGGAGCCCCAGGCTGGGCTGAGCACGTGTCTCTTCCAAAGGCTCACCCTAAAACAAAACCAGAAGCCTCTGGAGCCCGGAGGGCCTGGAGCCTCTGCATCTCCTGGTATTAGCTTCCAAGCCTTTCCCTCCCACCACTTAGTAGTTTTTAACCACCCTGGAGCCCTCTCCTATACCTTGGACCAAATGAAAATGAAGCTTTTTGCAGCCAAAAAAAAAA
>NW_006204359.1:81576-84598 GCF_000334495.1 Tupaia belangeri chinensis
AGTGAGTTTGAAAATTTTCTAATTAAATGCTGGGAAAAAATAAAATAAAGCAAAAATTCCTGTGTAGAATATAAATACATAAATATAAATAAATATAGATATAAATAAATATAAATATAGATATAAATAAATATAGATATAAATTCATTGCAGGGTGTGTAGACATACTCAGGGGGAGGAGTTTGGAAAGTATGGTCACTCTATCTGTTGCCCTCAGTGTCCTCAACTCTCCAAATAACTGTTCTCACTAAAAGGCTAATAGCGTAAATCACATTTATTTCCTCAAGACACATTTCCTCATTGGCTGAAATCAAATATGATTTAATTAACTCAACAATAAATGAGCTGCTCAGAAACTTACTTGGATTTAAAACTTATTTCAATTTTTTTAATGAATTTTGCTTTGATGAGAACATTTCAAAATTTCTACACTTGGGGCCAGCCAGTGGCATAGTGGTTAGGGTGGTTGCTCTCACATGACCAACTAACTATTCAGTTCAAGTCCCAGACCCAGCAGTTTCGGAAACAGGTTGGGCGCATGTACGTGCAGGGCTAAAATCCCAAGGGGAGACATGGAGAAGGGATAGTGGTGCAGCCGTCTCCCCTTGGAGGTGCTTTTCCACTTTCCCTTTCTGTCTGTCTGTCTGTCTCTCTGTCCCTCTGTCTCTCTCTCTCTCTCTCTCTCTCTCTCTGGTCAGCACACTCGTCCTCTAGCAATTTTTTTTAAACTTCTACTTTTTTAGAAATTTGTTTTTCTGTGAGTAGGAATATTATAATGAGTTCTTGGTCAAATAATGTTTGGTCTATATTTTGTCATTTTAACACAGCTACTGTGTCACTACATGACAAACACAATTCCTTTGCCATCTAATATAGTAACAAAATAATCAACACTCTTCTCTGCCTTAAAAACGCAGCATTCAAAACTGACATTTTTCTTCTCTTCTTGTTTTTTTTTTTTTTTTTTTTGGAGAGGTTTTTGCTATCGGGCATGTGTGCTCGCCAGACAGACAGAGAGAGACAGAGAGGTAGAAAGTGAGAAATCACTCCCCAGGGGAAATGGCCATACCACAATCCCTTCTCCTCCATTCTCTTCTCAGGACCTTGGGCATGCATGCACACATGCCCGGTGTGAGTTTAAGACACCGGGTCTGGGACTCGAACCATGATCGACTACATGGGAGTCCAGTGACATAGCCATTACGCTAACTGCTGATCCCTTCTCTTCTTGTTTTGTCATGCAAAATAGGGCTAACTCATGACCTGGTAGGTGAGGAGCTGGATCCCACGTGGACCACAACACAGCTCCAGTCCTGGACTTGGCAACTTGAAAAACATACCAGTGCATGTGGGGGACATGCCCAGAATCCTGGAGGGAGGGAGAGAGAGAAGAGAAGGGATGGCAGAGTGAAAGTCAGGGACCTTATTGCTGTATCATTCCTTGAGTCTTAACTTCCCTATCATTTGCTTTCTTCTTTCCACCTTTCAAAGATTTTTTTTTATATGTATGAAAGTGTGAGTTTGAAATTTTTCTGATTAAATGCTAGAAAGAACCCAAATGCAAAACTAAAATTCCTCAAAACTAAATCTCCCCATGAGAGGCGTTTTCTCCCTTCCTCCTGCCCCCCCCCCGTCTACCCACTTTGTGTCTCACTGGCTAATACATTCACCTCCTGACAAAAGTTAAAAAGAAAGCAAAGGGAAACTAACTATATAAATAAATGTCACTGCACAGTACTTCTAGGTTAACTAAATGCTGTTAGGTCATAACTGGGTCACTGTGATCTGTAGAATGCCAAGCACCATAGGAAAGCCATGAGAATGTGACACACAGTCAGACGTGCTATTCAGTGTGAAAGCAGTCGTAGAACTCACCATCAAAAGAGCATGGCTGCATTACAATAACATGTTATTATGTTCACTGAAATCCTGGACCAAAGAAAAAGATATTAAACACCGAGCAGAACATCCTATATGACTCTGTGTCTATGAAAGACATGAACAGATGTAAGTCCTCTATAGGAATAAAAATTGCAACAGTGGTTTCCTCTACGGTAAAGGAAAGAGGCTAGACAGAAAGGTGCATGACAGAACTTTCTCAGATAATGGAAATGTTCTGTATCTTGATTGGAAGGTGGGTTACATGGTTGTCTACATTTGTCAAAACATTAACTAGACAGCCAACAGAAAGTCTGAGTGTGTGTGTTGGTGTGTGTGTATGTGAGTGTGTATGTGTTGTGCATATGAGAGAGAGAATGAGAGAGGAATGCAAATGCTTAAAAAAAGTAGTGACTGGTGAATCTTATAAAAGTCAATGAGTTTACTATTGCGATTTTGCTGTCAGTTCAAAAATTTTCTAATTAAGGAAGAAGGTTCCACAGGGCTCCTGTGAACTAGGTATTTCAGGGCACAGGAGAAATGAAGATTTTCTACTGATAATTCAGCCTCTAGCAAACAAGCTAGCGGGTTAAAATATTCCTCCTTATCTACTGAATCTGCTGCACCAGCAATCACAACAGAATGGCAAACAGATTCTAGATCGCCTCTGTCTGTTTGCTCCTGAACATTCAGACTGAACTTCAAGAATTTGAAAGAAACACACCATCCATCAGATGACAAGAAATCACCACCGGATCACAAGAAATATGGGAAAATGAGAAAATACCTCTCCTCCAGGGGAAAAGAGTAACTCTTCTTCATCCACAAGCAGTTCGGTGAAAATCATGGAAATGTCTGATAAGGAATTTAGAGCATTCATAATGTCGAAGCTAACAGAAATGGAAGAGAAGAGAGATAATGAACTGCTAAAGAGAAAGGAGAAAGAAGTTGACAAGTTCCAGGAGATGAGGAAATTCTTGCAAGATCTAAAAGAGGAATTACACACTTTACAAAAGACTCAAATGGAACTGTTAGAGATGAAGTCTATAACACAAGAAGTCAAAATCTCCCTTGAAAGTATTAAAAGCAGACTAGATCATTCAGAAAATAGAACCTCAGATGTAGAAGAGAAAATGGCTGGCCT